>NC_056729.1:72606068-72632840 GCF_019279795.1 Protopterus annectens
TATTTTATGAATTATAACATAGATATTTAAGTAATTATATAAAATAACTCACATTTAGATGTTAAAGAGTTCATTTTCCTTCACATAGTCGCATTTGTATCATTCCTATTTACTGGTAGAGTGACATTCCTGAATCTGTGATGTGTCAGTGTGATATTTAGGTCAAAGGTGAGACTGGCAGCTTTCAGCTTCTCTGTGAGAATTCTGAGAGTTGAAGCTTTTGAAGTAGCTCATGGACACTGTGCATGAGACAGCCCACATCCCAGATTGTCTCTCTTAACATTTTGGCGGGAAACTTATTAAAAACTAGTGACAAACATTCATTTAGCAGTGTAAATGCATCTAAACATGACAAAACCTTCACAATGTATTTTACAGGTTATTACAGCCTCTATGTAAGTGAAATTAAGCCCAGAATTATTAATAAGTAATAAAACTCAATATTTTTGTCCCAACTCAATTTTTATGCAAATCTTATTATTTACTGTGTCTATATGATCAAAAGCATTTCTATATATTAATAAAGAAAAGAAAAAGAGAGTAGAAAGTAAAAGTGTGTAAGGCAGAAATAAAAAAAAATGTAAGAGAAAGCTATAAGAAGTATATACAATGGAATATTACTTACTATTTATATTAATAGAGTTAAAAATAAAACATATTATTTACTATTATTTAGTTCTAATTATTATTAGTTAAAGCATGACAGATTATTTACAAACAAGCATATGCAGTATAATCAAGAAAGTATAATTAGGAATAGCATTTGAAGAACATATAAACTTTTTACAAGGAATAAATATATTATTATTCTATTAATCATATTTTCATTACTCTTCTCTCCCTGCCCTCCCCCACCCTTTACCCACTACATAATCTAAATAGAATGTCATTGTTTAAACAAAGAAAAGAAGAAAAGGAGAAGAAAAAAAAGATAAAGAAAAAAATGTATCAAATTACTGACCTTACTTCTCCTTTTCAGAAAGAGAAACAAGTTGAATCACAGCTTGCCATTAAATCTCCAGATATTTTGACTAGTTATGAAACAAAACATTTCTTTGCACACAGAGAATAACTTTGATTAAATCTTTTTCAAAATATTTGTGGCTTCTTGGAAATGCAGGAACTATATTTAAAAAGATTAATAATGAAATAAAATGATGAGAGAAAAAAAAAAAACATAGAACAAATCATTTGTTTTTTAGTCTCTTCTTCTTCTCTGAAGTCTTCCACGAAGTTTCAGTTGCCAGTCTCTTTAATGAAGGACTAGCCCATTCCATTTCTTCTATTTTATCCAAAATCTTATTTTTTTTGATAAACAGTAAAGCAGAGTCTAAGTCATCGAAAATTTTAGGACCATCAGGAAGGAAGATTTTAAGCTTGGCAGGAAACAGAAGGTATGTTTTAAACTGTGCTTTTTTAAGCTCCCTTATTAGTGGCAGAAAAACTTTTCTTTTAGTTATTACCATGGAAGAATAGTCATTGTCAAAATGCACAGTTGTCTCATTAATCTTAACAGGAGCTTTAGCCCAAGCAGATTTAAGAACCATCTCTTTATCAAAAGATGATAGAAATCTAACTATAACTGATCTAGGATAGTTTTTGTTAGAGTTAGTATTAGCTATAGATCTATGTGCTCTTCGATACCAAAGAGAATGCTTCTGGTAAGTCTAAAGTTTTAGGAGCCATGTTGTTAAAAAGAAGTAATATTGTTACCTTCAATATTTTCTGGCAGTCCAAAAATCCTAATGTTATTGCGCCTAGATCTATTTTCCAGGTCATCCAGCTTTGTTTGTAAATGTGTATTTTGTTTCAGGAGAAACTCAATGTTGATTTCCTCTTCTTGTATTCTATTTTCCATGTCATTCACAGCTTCTTCTATGCCTGTCATCTGGATCTTCTGTTCTTGCAGGTCTATATGTAACAAGTCTATTTGTTTTGTAGTTTTTTTTCTATGAAGGTGTCTATTTTAGTATCCATTTTATCCATCTTAGCAGTAAGTTGCTGGATTATAATTATCAGAGACTGAAGTTCTTTCTTGATGCTGGAGTCTTGAGAATTTGTCTTACTGGAACTCATTTCAGACTAATAAACTGACAGGAAAATTTCCAAAGTGATTTCTGACAGGAATATTGTTAAGATTTCCTTTCTTTTTTAGATATAGTTCAAGAACTATATAAAACAAACATATTTAGAAAGAAAATTACTTCAAAAATTAATTTTTTAAGTAATTAATTCCTGTCAGTGTAATGAAATTGGTGGAGCTGAAGAAATCTGCTGCTATCCTGTGTTCATCCTTGGCCACGCCCCTCTAAGCATTGTATTTTTGATGTAATGTTACAGCTTTACAACAAAACACAGTACAAATCACAACTAAGAGCAGCTATGATTTTATTTAAAAGAGAATGTATGTTGAAAGATCTGCACATTACAGTACCCATTCAGTATATTTTAACATCATTGCACATAAAAATTAAATTAATAAAAATGGAGGCATCCTTCTATATTCAAGAGAACCATTGTATAAAACAGATCATTTACATTTATACATTTTAACCAGTATCATAGCTAGGGTGGAGTAAAGTGGATGGTTGCCAAGGTGCAAGCTGTTAAGTGGCTTGATCAGCAGTGGAATTTCATTTGCTGGTTTTCACAAGTACTATATCTCATCTGCTTAAATGACTGCTAGTGTGTGTAGAGAGTAGTAACTGCAGCAAAGAAATTGTATAAGTTGTTTCTACCATTCTGTATGTTTTTTTTTTTGCATCCTCAACTTCACTTTGAGGGGGCAGCTAGTTTGGGAACATGGGGACTACCCAAGGTGACATCCAATCTGCTTTTAGTGATATTCATGAAACATTCTGTAGTGTAGATTCAATTTTTAAGAAATGCTTTTATGAAATTTAGTCTTACCACCACTAAGATGTCTTTTAAAATGTAAGATGTTATTTAAAGCCACATTTCTGTTCCACAGTAGTTTTCTTCTTACTGTTGTCTCTCTTCCATTACCCTTCTCTCATTCCTTTTTTTCTCTAGCCTCTTCTAGTATGGAGTGTAGGTACACTCTGTATTTAACTCTTTGCATGCAGGTTGTGAAATATCTTGGCAATGCATGGCTGAACCAATTGCACAGGAACTCAGATATCAAAATTTTACTATATATTTTTCTTATTTCAAAATCAGTATGAAACCAGCTTTAAAAAAAGGGAAAAAGTCTCTCAATTGTATCATAAATGCAAGTTAATTATTTGGCTAACATTTAATTATTTATTCCATCTATCATTTGTTGACTGGGTTAGTTCCACTGGGCTACTGGCCTCTTTTCAGGGGAGATCTAAGGTGGTATTTTATACTATTAGGGGAAATTTGGTCAGGACATCAAGCAACTTCCTGTACTCTTTTCATTGTGAGGGCAATGTTTTTTCAGCTGTACTTCCTGATCTGATATTGTTAATCCTCGTTCACTCCTTAAATGTGGGTATTGGTTCTGACCCCAGAACCAAGCCAGCCATCTTCCAAGCTTGTGTCAGCTACAAACTCTCGAGCTAAAATTCTTACCCAGAATTCCCCTCTTCCTGTTACCCCAGATTTTGTTTGCCACATCGCCATTCGATCATGTCAAACTACTTCTCTTGAGCTAAGTACAATATTTTGTTGTCATACTAGTCTATAACAAGAAGTTATGTACCTACCATAGCGTTCCATGTTAGTTGTCTTCTTCTCACCTTCTTTCTTGCTGGATGGGTTCGGAGCCGATCCTCGGCTCTGATGCGGCCTTCTACTAAAGCCTGAGAGCTATTTACTGGCTCGAGGCCTCCCCATATCCCACAATGCTAGGCGTCAGATACCCAGATTTCATTTGGCAGAGCTAACACCATGGAAAAATATTTAAGAACACCTGTTCAGACTACAAGGTTTACCTACAGCACTAAAAACAGAGGAGGACATAACCTTGATAAAACTCAGCCAGAGGAAGGCCTCAAAAGGGGTTCTTCTCGGTCTGTCCAGGCTAGGGGGATGGAGGGTGGGATGCAAGAAAGAAGGCGAGAAGAAGACAACTAACATGGAACGTTATGGTAGGTACATAACTTCTTAATGTTAAGTTGTCTATCTCGCCTTCATTCTTGCTGGATGGGACAGCGTCCCTAGCACCTTAGCCCTGGGTGGCTCATCGGAACAGATTCTTGAGCACAATGGAACCAAAATCAGCTTGACTCCTGGAGGCCATATCCAACTTATAATGTGAAATGAAAGTATGAGGAGTAGCCCATGTGGCTGCAGCACAAATAGATTCCATTGGTAGTCGTGCTTGAAAAGCTACCGATGTAGCTAACGCTCTGGTGGAATGAGCTTTTGGTTTTGTAGGGAGTTCTTTATGTCTGAATTGATAAATCAAAGTGATAATAGAGGCCAACTACCTGGATAAGGTTACTTTAGAAACTGGCAGGCCCTGCTTGCCCTCAGCATAGGATAGGAAGAGTTTGTCCAATTTTCTTGTTTGTTTAGTCCTATCCAAATAAAAACGTAATTGCCTGTGAACGTCCAATTGGTGTAACTTTTGTTTAGCTCTGTTCGAATAGTTAGGAAAAAAGTCAGGTAGATCAATAGCCTGATTCAGGATTGTCTCAGAAGGTATTTTGGGCAGAAGGGAGGGATTAGTCCTGAGTGAAACTCTATCCTTGTGAAAGACAAGATAAGGAGGACAAATACAGAGGGCTTGAAGTTCCGACACTCTCCTGGCTGAGGTGATGGCTACTAAAAAGACAGTCTTCCAGGAGAGTAATTTTAAGGAACAGGAGGCCGCAGGTTCAAAGGGAGGGAGAATCAAGGAAGTTAATATCAGGTTTAAATCCCACGGAGGCAGGGGATCTCTAACCGGGGGCCTAAGTAAAATAGTTCCTTTAAGAAAGGCCTTACAAAGTTTGTGGGACATGATGCTGGTTTCTGACAGGCCAGCGTGGAAATTAGTGATAGCAGCCAATTGGACCCTAATGGTGGCAGACGAGGAACCTGCTCGAAAAAGTTCTGCTAAAAAATCTAGAACGTGATGGACAGGGGCTGTAAAGGGGTCTATATTTCTAGCCTCCGCCCAGAAAGAGAAATGTTTCCACTTACTAGCATAAGTCTTCCTGGTAGCAGATTTGTGTGAAGAAAGGATGATTTCACACACTGGCTGAGAAATATGTGGAAGCCTGGCTAAGGTTGGAAGTGGAGCAACCAAGCTGTGAGGTTGAGAGACTGAAGGGATTGGTGCAGCCCGCCCGACTGATGGACCAAGAGGTCTGGCACTGGGTCCAGATTCCAAGGCTGCTCCAGCAGGTGACGATGCAGGAATGGGAACCAAATTTGTCGAGGCCAGTAAGGGGCAATGAAGATCATCCTGGATCCCAATGCGGTCACTTTCTGAATTAGTTTGGGAATTAAGGGAAAGGGTGGGAATGCATACAGAAGACCCCGGGGCCAATCGTGAACTAGAGCATCCCTGGAGGAGTGGCCGGGGAGGGGGAAGAGAGTGAAGAAATTGTCACACTTGCTGTTGAGAGGGGTTGTGAAAAGGTTGCAGCAAGGTTGACCCCATCTGCAGAAAATTTTGTCCGCTACTAACTGATTGAGAGACCACTTGTGAGGCATGAGAATAGCTCTGCTTAGCCTGTCCACTATGACACTGGACTTCCTGGGGATGTGCATTGCTATCAGAAACCATTGAGAGTAGATCTCCCACTGCCAGAGTCTGAGTGCTTCTCGACATAAGGGATAGGACCTGGTTCCGCCCTGCTTGTTGATGTACCACACTACAGACATATTGTCTGTCTGAACTGCAATAGTCCCGGTGGGTAGAGAGTCCTGAAGAGCTTGTAATGCTAAAAGTACCACTCACATCTCCAAGACATTTATGTGCAGGTGGTACTCTAGAGGTTGCCAAGTGCCGTGGACAGTCCTGTCCTGAAAATCCCCCCCCCACCCGATCAGGGAGGCATTCGTTGTCACCGTGGCAACAGGAGGAGGAAGAACAAATGGTCTGCCTTGAAGTACTTGAGAGGAGACCATCCACCAAGACAGGTGGTCTTTGCATAATTGGGTGATTATTATGTTGTGAGACATCGGAAGCTGTTGAAAAGACCATTGGGTAAAAAGCATCCATTGAAGAATCCACATGTGAAAACGAGCCAGGGGAATTAATGTGATTGCTGCTGCCATGAGACCCAAGGTTTTCAGTACAAATCTGGCCTGAATTCTCTTGCACTGTAGTAAGGTCTGGACATGTCGGCGAATGTCTGATACTCTTTCTAAGGGAAGTTTTGCCGACAGCTCTTTTGTATTTAATCTTGCGCCTATAAAGGTTATAGATTGACAAGGCAACAATGCAGACTTTTCAAAGTTCATAGAGATACCTAGCTTGGAGCAAGTTTGGATGGTATAATCCCTGGCTCGTACTAGCTGATGCCTGGTGGAAGCAGTCAGGAGCCAGTCGTCTAGATATGGAAACACCTGGAATCCTCGCCGTCTCAGGTGAGCCGTAACCACTGCCATGCATTTGGTGAACACCCTGGGGGCTGAGGTGAGACCAAAGGGCAGGGCTCTGAATTGATAGTGACGGGCTCCCAGCCAGAAGTGGAGAAACCTTCTGGAATGTCTGTCCATTTTGATATGGTAGTACTCATCCTGAAGGTCTATGGAGCACATCCAATTGTCCTGACCCAAAAAGGATAGAATGGACTGAAGCTTGACCATCCATAACTTCGTTCTTTGAACAGATTTGTTTAACCTGCTGAGATCCAAAATGGGTCTCCAGTCACCTGTCTTTTTTGGTACCAAAAAGAACTTGGAGTAAATCCCGGATCCTTGCTGGTCTGCTGGGACTGGCTGGATGGCCCTTTTTTCTAGCAGTTTTGAAATTTCTAGTACTGCTTGATCCCTTAGACTGGGTGGAATATCTGGAAGGGACCTGTTTGTTTGTACAGGGGTGTGGACAAAGGGGATTTTGTAACCCTCAGATATGATAGACCGTACCCATTTGTCTTGTGTTAGGAGTTGCCAGGCTTCTGGGTACAGGGACAATCTTCCCCAACTGCCTCCGAAGGTGGACAGTCGGGCAGCCCCTCAGGGGTGCTGAAAGGGTTTGTCAGAGAAAGATTCTCTGCTACCCTGATTTTGCAGACCCCCTCTGCCCCACAGGCAGCGGCTATTATTGTTCCCTCCTCTGCCCCTGGAGGGAAACTCGCATCGTGTGTCAGGCATGACTCCCTGGGGTTTCCGAAACCACATTTTTCCACTCTTCTGACCTTTAGGGTATGGTCTAGAGAGAGTAGAAAAACAGACTCCCACGGCAGAGAGAGTCTTGCCTTCCTGCTCACACCTGGTAAGGGTATCCTTCACCTGTTGTCCAAACAGAGTTGAACCATCGAAGGGGGTATTGGTGAAGGACGCCTTAAAGGGGTCAGCAAAGTTGCATAACCGCATCCAGGCATGTCTTCTCAAAGCCACGCCTGTACCTGCAGCCCTACTTGCCCCATCGGCTGCATAAGAAATGAGCCGCATGGAGGAGTTGACTATAGAGTTAAGGGTCACCAGCTGGGAGTTAATCTTGTCCTGAGAACCCACAGCTGATGGATCCTGAAGGGTATTACCCAGTTCCTTAAGAAGATCCCTTTGAAGGCGGGTGAAATGGCACAGATAATTCAGCGACCGCATGGAAAAGGTTGCTGAAAAAAACATCCACTTCCCGTACCTGTCCATTGTCCTAGATTCTTTATTAGGTGGATGGACAGGCACCGAAGGGTCAGCCAACTCCTTCTTAGTGGCTGCTGCCACCACCATGGCATCAACAGGGACACCTTTTGTCAGAAATTGTTTGTCTGATGGGGCTGTAATGAACTTAGTGGGCCTGCAGGGAGTTGGTTCCAGTGTGTCCGAGGCTGTCCACGCCTTTCGAGCCACCACTTCCATGAGCGGGTCGAAAGGTGGAGACACCCAGCAGGTGGAAGGGTGAGAACCAAATGCGTCCAGGTACACCGACTCGTCCTCGGAAGGGTTAAGGGCAGTCCAGTTCCCCCTCTACCTAAGGATCTCTAGGATGTCTGAAAAAGAGACATGCTCAGAGCGGGACCTTGGGGACCCTTCCGAATCCTCCAAGTCGGTATCAGACGTGACTGACTCAGGGGAGTCAACATGTTTCCTCTTACATTTTCTCTTCTGAGGGGGCTCCTCCGAATGATCGGGGGAGGCCTCGGAAGAGGAAGATACACCCAATGGGGCGACCTGGAGCATCTTTTCTCCATGCTTGGGGTCAGGAGGGTGGACAGAGACTGATGCAGGCACCATGGGGGGAGGAGCCGAAGGGGCCGATCATGGAGCCGACACATGAGTCAGCATGCTCCTCATGACCTCGAAGGCACCCCTGTCAGGCAGAGCAGAGGGTCCCGCTCCAAAGAGACGTGAAACCCTCTCGGTACTGAGAGGGATGGCTCCGAGGCCGATGTTGGGGCAGAGCTCACCTGCGCCGAAGCCCCGAGAGGGAGAACGGGGTTGGACAAGGGTCTGATGCCACTCGCCCCCTCAGAGCCGACGAGGGAGTCCCGGCACCCAGATCCCTCCAAGAAAGGAACCAATGAAGAGATCGGAGCCGACGAAGGAGCTGAAAGGTGTGGTATTGGCTCCGACGTTTCCAAGATTCGAGCCCAACCAGCTCCGGCTCCGAACACAAAAGGGGAGTTGGAGGAGGAACTGTTGAAGACACCAGGATAGCCACAGTCTGTTGAGAAGGGCTGGTTAACATCTTGGCCAGGGCCTGTGATTTAAGTAGTCTACTGACCACCCTCTTTAAGTCATGGTCGGATAACCTGGAAGACCGAGAGGAATGGGACCTATGGCTCCGTTCCGACTGCAGTAACGGTGACCTTGGAGCTGAGCGAACCGATTCTAGGAAAGGGGACCTAGAACGTTTCCGGCCTAATGACGGTTCCGACATCAAAGTCGGAGCTGATAGAGGTCTAGAGGTGTCGGCCCCAGCCATAGCCAATGAAGAGGCAGATGCTCCGCCCAGCGACGGCTCTGAACTGGGAGCCGACGGCTTGGCGGGCTTTGAGGATTTCCCCGACTGAGGCTTCACCAGGGATCCTTCTGGCTTGAGTAGGCCTCTCAAGATAAGTTTGTTCCTATGCTCCTGCAGGACTCTCGGGCTGAAGGCATGACAGACCAAACAGGAGTCCTGCAGGTGTAGGGAACCCAAGCAATACACGCAAGAAGTGTGACTGTCTGTCAGAGACATCTTCTGACAGCACGAGTCACACTTCTTGAAACCTGAAACTTTGGTATCTTTGGAATACTGGCCCGGGGATACCAAAGAGAGAAAAAATGTTACACTAGTGCTTAAACCAGACACACAGACACAGTCACACGCCCGCACTAGATAAGGTAACAGTAGTGAGTAGAAAAAACTATCACAAACACCCACACTTAATAAAAAAATAACTACAACAATCTAAAAAATTATAAGGCTAAACACTACACCTATAGTTACAAGTGGGGGGAGTTAGCCATTAATAGAGAAGGAACAAGGGGGGGGAAGGGGAGAAACTCTCTAACAGAAAACGAGTTTCCTAAGTGGGATAAACTAGGGGATACACAGTACAACTACACTAAAAGTTAAGACAATCTAAGTCTAAGAAAATAACAGTTAAATTTTAGCTGAAAAAGACAAAAAAGGATTAATATGACCTGTGCCAGTAAAAAACGCAATCTCGTAGCTGAAGCGGCAAACGAGATCTGGGTATCTGACGCCTAGCATTGTGGGATATGGGGAGGCCTCAAGCCAGTAAATAGCTCTCGAGCTTTAGTAGAAGGTCGAGTCAGAGCCGAGGATCTGCTCCGAACCCATCAGGCAAGAATGAAGGTGAGCTAGACAACTTAACATCAACTTTTTCTCTCAGAAAAGTTACTAAATTGTTTACTCTTACTTATTTAGCGACTATCCCTTCTTGAATTTTTTTCAGTCCCCTTCATCCTATTTACCACGAGGTATTTTCTTCTTTACCATCATTGGCAAACCCCTTTTCCTCCTTACCTTCGGGTATTTCTTGTACCATTGCTGGTATTCTTTCTGATTTCCTTCTTTCGTATCATGGCAGATAAAAAAGGTAGTCCAGGATTTAAGATATGTTTAGACTGTGGCCATAAATTACCTACTTCAGATGCACATTCTCTTTGTGTCTTTTGCATGGGTGTGCCTCATTTATCAGTTGACCCGCCCTGTGGAATTTGCAAGAACTTCTCCAACAGGACGTTGATTGAGAGGAAAAATAAATTTAAAACATTGAGTTCAACAACCACACTATCTTCTCTGTGAAACAACGAAAAAGCACAGAGGAAATGCAGTGCAGACTCCAGATAAAATGTTTATTGCAGTACAAACTCGCCGTATTCAAACAATAAAATGTCCAAATTATAGTAACAATATAAAAACTTTAAGGTTAAGCGCTTTCACCTACGATATGTAGGCTTCTTCAGAACTAAAGTACTTTAGTGCTCAAATGTTTAAATAACTTTTTTGGCGCCAGAATCTTACTGCTGCCCTTAAAGTGATATTGCTCCATTTTTTTAAAAACTGAGCAACCTCAAATTGTTACATAAACGTTCCCATTTGTTCTTTTTTATGCTATAACATGTTATGTTGTGCAATTCACTGTTAACAATAATAAATAAAAAATATTAACTATTTAAAATAGAAATAAATTTCTGTTGTGTATAAATCTATTGGGATACTTCCTTAGGTGCCTAAATTCCCTAGACTGTATTTTATAAAATAACCTATAACAACTCAAATTGTTGATTAAATATGCATCAACAATATGGTTATACAACCTTTGAAAACACATTCCTCTAATAATTATGACATGCATCCCTCCTCCTAATTGTTTTGCATATATAATATGTGTTTTTTTATTATGTTATGTAACCCAGGTGTCATTTCTTACATTCTTAATATTCTGTTCAACAATATAGGTTTGATTGATATATTGTTGTTCAATCCTGGTGTGTTTGAAGCATCCGTAAAAAGTTGCCACCATACTTCTCTGTAACTCAGAGTCTCTTTCTTATTACCTCCCTCTGGATTATGTTTGATGTGCTCTAATATGGCAAATTTAAAATTGTGTTCTTCCCCTAACCTTTCAATGTGCCTATACAATGCGTTGTTACCATCTTTTCTCTTGATACTATATAGGTGGTTGTAGATCCTCTTTTTAAAGGGTCTTTCGGTCTTACCTATATAGTATCCAGGGCACATTTTGCATTTGCCATATAGATAACAAAACTGGTGTTACAATTTCAAAATTTAAACCTAAATTTGGTCTTGTTTATGTTGTCTAACATTATCTCGCTTTCCTTCATTATACCCCCATACTGATTACAATTGCAACATTTTTTAGTAGCCTTGTGGTGGTTTTCCAGGTTGATACCATCTTTATTAAACTCACTGTTCTTTAGTAATCTTTTTAAGTTACTTCCCATTTTGTACACAAATTATTTTCTTCCCCTACATATCCTACCAAATTCCCACTAACCGACACCCAAGAAGGCTAAGCTTTCCACTTCGGATCTGACTTTTTCAGCTCCAGCGCTTTTGGTACCTAGACCTCCTTTGTCACTGAGGCCATCAGCGCCATCTGTGATTTCGGCACCGACTGGAATGCCCTTTACCTTATCGGTACTGAGGGGCTCCTCGGTTTGTACTTCTCCACCAGCACTGACTATCCAGTTGATGCAGACTGTTAACACATCGGCTCCGACACCTTACCTGGAACTGACAACTCAGTTATTGACACCGATTTTTTCGGTCCCAGCCTCGGTGCCGACAACCACTTTGGCACCGACCTTATTGTCGGTGCAGACCATGACTTCGGCACCGATGATTTCCTTGGTGCAGACACCTGTAATTCAGTCCATTACGGCCCTGTTGTTTTCAGTGCAGACTGGTGAGGTGGGCACCGAGCCTGCCCCATCTTTGAATAGACCTGACTTTCCCTCAGCCATGTCCGTGAAATCCACTAGAAGCCTCTCTGAACATGATGTGTTGCGTCTTGTGGATCAAGTGCTTTTGGCCAGAGGTATCCTGCCCCCCAGGACCTATCCTTCCTTGGGAGGTGATCACCCTTTGCCAAAGACCCCTACTTATTCTCCTCCTTCATTGCCTTTGAAGCCCCTTGATATAGCACAGTCTTCCCCTTCTACAGTTCCCTTTATGGACCTCACTAAGGAACTGCAGTTGCCTTCGTGGCAGGAGAATTTTGCTATGACCCAGGATGTCAGCTGTAGTGTACATAATTTGGTGTTTCACAGCCATCCAGGGTCTCCGAGTTGGCAGGCTGAGCCACTTAGGGGAGGGGTGATCCGTGTCCTGGACATTCACCCCTTTTCAGGTGCATCGGCCTTCCAACTAATGGAGAAGACTTTGGCATCTGCTGGTGATACTGTGCTGTCAATCTCCCTGCCCTCCTCTGCGCAATATACACAAGTCGCTCCTAGTGGACACCGGGCGCAAGGGCCTCAGGATGTACTCCCACAGGAAACTCCTTTTGTGTTGTCTTCCCCAGCTTCTCCCTCTGAGGAAGTTCATTGAAAAAGCTCATGCAAGAGGAAGCACATGGACTCCACAGAGGAGTCCCTTACTGAAGACACAGACTTTGATGATGGGGAAGGCTCCCCTCGGTCACCCTCTGAGGCATCCTTCGGTGATACCCTCAAAATCCTTAAACAGAGAGGTGAATGGCAGCCCTCTAACCCGACCTCTGAAGAGTCTGTGTTCCTGCAGGCCTTTCACTCCCAGCCCCCTACCTCCTGGGTTACTCCACCTGCCAAGGAACTGGTCCGACTCATCGTGCAGCATGCATGGAGGGCTCTTGACACCATTGAGGCTATATCACCCTTATTATACATACTGCTGAGTCATTTTGGGGGCTGCTGGAAGTTATGCAGGGGCAGCATTTGGCTAGGGATACTTATTACTTTACATTTTAGGATTCCCCGCAGAAGTCCCAATGCCATGTTGTATACCCCAGACCTACAGAGAGCAGATTGCCCCACTGTTGTCTGGTTCTTGTGATGGCAAGCAATGATACAGCACAGAAGAATGTTTTAGCATGTTCTTGTGCTATAATGTAATGGATCATACAGTTTGTTTCTTTAACTTATTGCTGTAGACCATGGGGATGGTACTGGTTATTTTCCATATCCCAGTACTGCTGTGCCATCCCACTGCATACACAATAATCAGCAACAAATACAGAATGGTACTTTTCCATTAAACACCTACCACGTGTTTTCGGTCCCACATTGGCATGTCTGTAGTGTACTTTGAAATGTTGTTGTTTTCTGCAGTGTTTGCAATGCACTATACCTATCTGGCTAGTAATCTTATTTGTATTTATTTATCTGTTTCATGTATTCATTTATTTGTTTATTTATGCATTTTACTCAACACTTGAGTCATATCAAGTCATTTAAGTAAAGTGCGGCTCTGGTCTCATTCACGTCCTCCAAGAGGTATTGGTGCCCGAAATCAAAATCACTCCTAAAAATTAGATTTATATCATTAAAGTACAACCACAGACGTCTACTACACTGAACAGTGTATTTTAACTTTCCAATAACAAATACATGTAGTAGTCGTTAACTGGTAGTCACAGCAGTGCTCCCAGGAAATTAGTGGTAAAATTGTGTTACACAGGAAGCGGAAACCTGTAAATATCACAGGTCCAAGGTAAGCGAGCTACACTCCACACTTTGTAGATCTTGACCTGGTTGATCAACATGAAGGATGTAGGAGGTACTACCATACTTCTCAACCTACTGGCCTTGCTTCTATCTGCAGGTTGTTGGGATCTGTGCGGCGCGGTCTTGCCTGTCTTTCAGCGTCCTCCCCTTCCCACTACGTGTGGGTGATTTCTTTCTCTATATTTAGGAATGTGGCTTTCTGTTTTCACGGACCATGCAGTCTGACCCTACCTTCTTCTCATGCAGTGTTCTTGGGGATCACTGTTTCTGGAAGGGGGTAGGTCAGGGATGACACTGACACCTACATCGAGAAGAAGGAATCACATGCATGAAGCCCTGGAGAAAGGAACAGGATAAGACACCTGTTTTACTTCAGAAAAAAATTGCTTACCTCGTACCTGTGATATTTACATATTAATTTGCAACTTCTGTTTCTATTAAATGTGTAAGTTAAAAATGTGTCCCTGATCTGGGGCCTTTTTATTATTTTCCATTTGTCCTTACTTCTGGATATATGTAAACAGACACACCAATGTGGGACCGAAAACGTGTGGTGGGGTTTAATGGAAAAGTACCCAGAACTCTTACTTTAAAAAAAGATTGAACATTTCAGTCCATCTGTGGTTCAGGAAGACAATCAGTACTATCAGATGCTCATGGTTGATATTGTACATAAAAAAACACAAACTAAAAAACTGATAAACAAAAAACTGCAAAGCTGAACACGCTGTGACAAATCACGATGAATATTTTAGCGTACAAAACTATTTAATCTCCGCTTTCATCAATACAGACTTCCACAGAAATACAAATCATGCTAAACATTACAATATTTAAATACTTCAATGACCAATCAAATACAGTTTAAAAGTAATTAGTAATTAAGACACAATCATGGAATACAAGCATATAAAAGGGGCAATACTTCAAGACATTAATTATTATTTGAACTACTTTTTAACATACACCCTACGATCTTTTAAAAAACTTTTTATATTTATGGCATCATTTAAGCCAGGCGGCTGATTTGTTTGTGTCTTTCGGCTTTTTCCTGGTTAGGGGTCGCCACAGCGGAACTCCAGTCCGCTAATGATTGGCAGTAGATTTTTACATGCTGGCTTGCCGGGCCTAACGCACAACCTTCAACGAAGGAACCCCCATTCACGCATGTCACACACAGAAGATGCTCTAACTGAGAATCGAATGGGCAATGTCTAACTGTGAGGCGACAATGCTACCGCAGCACCCCCACCGCAAAAGCCAGGCGGCTGATCCACTTTTAATTTTATCTGCCATCTGGCTTCTTTTTGTTCTAAATCATTTTTGAAATTACCTCCTCTTAAATTCAAATGACCCTATTCTAGGATCGAGTACAAACATTTTTTGTAATTATGACAAACAATGCTATACCTATATAAAGCATTGTTCTGATCTTTGTTTTTTATGTCATATATATGTTCTCTGATCCTAGTTAGTAAACGTCTAGCGGTCATACCAACATAAAAAGTGGGGCACGAAATACAAATAGCAATGTATATCAACCCAACACTTTTACAGGAAAAATAATCAAATACTGGTATGGTGTAATTAAGATGGGACAAATTTATAAAAGGTCCCCCTGATATATATCTACACATACTATATGTCTGACATTTATACATGCCCTTAGTGGTACTTATACTGAAACTGTCAACAACTGAACTATCTCTACCCTTTTCAAATAAGCTCTTCAAATTAGCATCCTTTTTATATACAAAACTAGAGTGTTCACCTACACTATTACACAATTCTCGATTGCCTTTCACTATCTTCCAGTTGTTTAATATGATGTTCATAATAACTGGCACATCACTGGTTATTGGCAAATTAAAACATAAATGTTTGTCATCACATGGTATGTGCTTAGTGACCAACACCAGAGCTTTAGTAAGGATAGGTGGATACTTTTCTATTCTACCATTCCATACATATTGAATTTGTTCATCCAACAAATTTTCATCATATCCACGTTCCAAGAACATGTTTTTAATGTATGAAAACATTATTTTTAGTCGTTTATCGTCACTAGTCATCCTACTAGCATGGATGAACTGACCTTTTGGAATGTTCTTTTTTATGTGTTATGGATGTTGACTAGAAAAACGTAAGTATCCATTCATAAAAGTAGGTTTCCTATGGATACTACTACTAAACTTATTTTCCAAATAGTCCCATTCCAGATGACCATCCAAAAAATTGATAGAGGTACCAATGTCTCCTACAACAAATTTGAGAAAAGATGAGCAAGAATTAATGGTTCTAACCAAAGTATTAACTGTTTCAACATTCCCTTGAACTACAAATATCAAATAATCTATAAACCTTTTATAATATACACTAGGAACAATAACAAATTGGTGAAACCAAAAGACAAACTGGTAAACGGAGTGCTGAGTAGGACGCTGCTCGTGCAGATACAGGAAGTACCAAATCCAAACAATGGAAACAGCAAACTGAATGCTGCAAACTGAAGGCTGTACTGTGCTGCGACCTCCACCAAACTGCAAAAAACAGCCAGCTCAATAAATGCTTCTTTTGTTTCGATCACCAAAAGTCAGCCAAACAAGTACATCCATAAAACGATACACAGGTAAATAAACCGTTAAGCGCTTTCGACTGGTACATCCAATCTTCCTCAGAACTAATACCATATAACTTGATTAAGCTTTTATACATTTCTTCCCTGCTACAATTCAAAAAGTGCGCCAAATATCTTAAAGGAGAAACGTCATTGAATATAAAACTGTAAAAATCCTGAATGAATACAGACTAATTTCATCTAACTAACAATATAATAGATCAATTCTCACTAAATTCTTTGTTGAAATCAACAAGAAATAATTATAAAAATAATTGTTAATGTGTATATATTGTAAAATCAAATATTAGACTAATATAAAACTAATATAAAACTAATATAGCTGTTGGAAATGTGGACATATTGTTTAAAATTGATATTCTAATTCATTTGTACCAATAATTGTATAGACTATATAAATATATAAATATAAATATATATATAAATATAAATATAAATATAAATGTAAATGTAAATAATTATTGATATAAAATGTAGAAGATATACATATACATTGCACAATGCATGAATCTTAAAATATAACCCAATATGACAAAATACTACTCTACACACTACTAACAAAATTCTAAAACCTACTAAAATACCTCCCTGGGGATATCAACAGTTGATTATTGAACAAGGAATGGTTTGATACTGATGTGGTCATTAAGACCTGGGTATCTGGTTGCATCAGTTTTTATTTGCCATATACTCTCCTTGAGTGCTAATTCATTCTTCCAATTACCTTCATACGTCTTAATTTGATCAATAATAGTAAAAATAAACTTGTGATTTTCCCCTTTCTCAAGCACATGTCTGTATAATGCATTTGTGGTATCATGTTTACTGATCTTGTAATTGTGCTCATATATTCGCTTTTTAATACATCTCTCTGTTTTTCCAATATAATAACCCCTACATGCTGTACAGCAGGCTAAGTATACCACTTTTTTACTGTTGCAATTACCTCTTAAACATTGGATCACTGTATGGTTGATATCTGCTAATATTACCTTATTTACTTCATTTATATAATGACACTGGCGGCATCTACCACACTTGGTAGTACCTCGAGTATATTTATCCATCACTAACCCTATCCTATCCTTCCGTTCCAACAGTCTTTTAATGTTAAGTGCTGTCTTAAATACAATCTTTGGTTTGTTTCCCAGCTTAATATCTAAACCATTTGAGTGAATAACATCCCAATGTCTGTACAGTATTTCCTTAATGTAATGTACATAGGGATTGTAAGTAAGTACACATACCCTATTGAAACTATTAGTCATTTCCTTCGTCCTAATATTGTTGATGCCTTCAATATCACCAAGTAGCGGTTTATATTTCTTACCCCATTCTGAAATAACAAATTGTGAAATTTTCTTAATCATTTTCATCGGGTATCCTTTTGTGAAACATATTACATAATAAATCTATATCTTCTTTCATAACGTCCATGTTTGAGGACATACGCATGCGTCCTGATACATTGCCCTTTAATAATATTTTTAAACATGTGAGGTGGGTGATTACTATTGTAAGCTACAAAATCATTGGAATAAGTCGGTTTTCTAAAAATTCTGGAAGTAAACCCAACATCAGTATTTCCAATAAGTGTGTCTAAATAAGCAGTCTCTTTGCTACTGAAGTTATAAGTAAATTTCAGGAATTCAGTAGTGTTGTTCAGGAATTCAACAAACTCATGAATCTCATTCTCTGAACCCTTCCATAATATGAATAAATCATCCAAAAATCGGGCATAATATTCAACCTTTTCATAATATTTACTCTTAAACAAATATTCGGTTTCCCACTCTAACATGACCATATTAGCAAATATAGGGGCGCAAGAAGCACCCATGGCCACCCGATATTTTGTCTGAACAATTCGCCCTGAAATGTTATATAATTATGTTCCAATACTAATGACATGAGTTCAGTGAGTAAACAAATCTTGTCCCATGTGAAGCCTGAAAACTTCCTGAGACTATTGGTAAAAATTCCAATCCTACATCCTTAGGTATACTTGTATATAAATCAACCACATCTATGGTGATAAATATATAGTCCCTATTCCATTTGTCAGGTGTAAGATTATATAGAAACTGCCATGAATCTTTCATAATATGAGGCACTACCTTATATATATGTTTCATCCACGTGTCTATCAGGACTCCTATGTTGTAGGTTTTAGATTTACATCCTGACACTATTGGTCTATACGGGGGATTATCTATAGATTTATGAATTTTGGGTATGCCTACAATCTTAGCCACCACTGGATAGTCATTTCTTATGAATTTATATACTTCATCACTAATTCTGTTGTCTATCATATATTCCTCAATAATAAGATCGATTCTTTTGTACCCTATATTAATTTGATTTTGTGATGTAACTTCATAATTTCCTGAATCATAGAGCCAATTATGTATTTTAGAATTATAATCAGTAGTGTAGCATACAACGATACCGCCTCCCTTATCAGGTTTCATTATACGTAGTTCTTTATTCCTTATTAAGCTATTCAGACATGTTCTTTCCTTTTGAGTAAGGTTATCCAACTCTATACTTTCTTTGATTCTATTCTTTTTGTAATTGGAACAAAACCAATATATATCTTTACTCACTACCTGTTCGTAACTGTGAATGGACTGATTATTGGGGGGTATATATGTACTTTGTTTCTTAAGGGTAACATTGTGGCTTGCATTATCCACTATACTATTGTCAAATTGCAGTGCCAGGTTAAGTCTTCTACAATACAGTTTCACTTCCTTTATTGTATCTATTAAATTAAAATCTGATGTTGGTATGAATTTCATTCCTTTACTCATTAAGTTTACAAACTCATTGTCAATTAACATGTCAGTATAGTTATAAACCTTGAAACCTTTGTATTCGGACATAACCTGGTGTGTATCCACATCATTTTTCTTCTTTTCTGATTGGGATCTTTTGTTTCTATACTTCTGAACAAACACTTCAAATAATTCACTAAAATTTTCACTGTGGATCTTAATACTGTGAATAACTTGACTAATATATAGCTCACCAGTCCCTTTCATATTTCTTGATTTTTCCTTGCAATCACATTGTCTGTTAGTCAATTCCATCTGTTGTTTAAATTCCTTTGTTTGGGTGCCGGGAAAAATCCCCCCCCCCGAAAATTTTCATCCCATTTAGCACTTCTAGGTCTTTCATCCCATTTAGCACCTCTAGGTCTTTCATTAATGCTATGGATTCTTTCTCTGCTTTCATTCCTCTTTTCATTAGGCCATATGTATACCCTATTCATCTCATAACTTTCTTTATCCCTCATAAATTTCCTATTCTTTCTCTCATAAATTTGATTTTACAATATATACACATTAACAATTATTTTTTATAATTATTTCTTGTTGATTTCAACAAAGAATTTAGTGAGAATTGATCTATTATATTGTTAGTTAGATGAAATTAGTCTGTATTCATTCAGGATTTTTACAGTTTTATATTCAATGACGTTTCTCCTTTAAGATATTTGGCGCACTTTTTGAATTGTAGCAGGGAAGAAATGTATAAAAGCTTAATCAAGTTATATGGTATTAGTTCTGAGGAAGATTGGATGTACCAATCGAAAGCGCTTAACGGTTTATTTACCTGTGTATCGTTTTATGGATGTACTTGTTTGGCTGACTTTTGGTGATCGAAACAAAAGAAGCATTTATTGAGCTGGCTGTTTTTTGCAGTTTGGTGGAGGTCGCAGCACAGTACAGCCTTCAGTTTGCAGCATTCAGTTTGCTGTTTCCATTGTTTGGATTTGGTACTTCCTGTATCTGCACGAGCAGCGTCCTACTCAGCACTCCGTTTACCAGTTTGTCTTTTGGTTTCACCAATTTGTTATTGTTCCTAGTGTTGACATGGCCGGAAATGTGGAGGGGTCGCCTGCTTCATTGTCAGGTATGGAAGTATGTGCTTTACGGGCCGAAGTTTCGGCATTGCAGAACGATATTTCAAAATTAACTGTGTTAGTTATGGAATTGCTTACTGAACATAAACAGACCGAGGAACGGAAGGTAAATAGCAAACAGCGTGAACAACGTAATTCTACTACGGTTCTTTTTTCAGCTGCTAATGACAATACAAGCAAAGTATGTGAAATTATTGATAAACCGAAAGATTGTTTAAAAATGAAAGAAAGACTAGATGTAAATGGTACACTAAAACGGGACTGTATTATAGTGCAAGATTTTACAATGGAACCTTCCTTTAACAACACTCCTGAAAGGGTGTTTCCAGTTTTGTTACAGGATACTGACAATTTAGAAAATAATGAACAAATTGACTTGCCTGAATTATCCGAAGGTTGTCGGCAGGATAATTCTTGTTTGACCACTAATAGAGATATCCAGTCTAGTAATGTATTATGCCATTCATTAGGTAATGACAGTAC
The DNA here is from genome assembly GCF_019279795.1 of Protopterus annectens. Lineage (NCBI taxonomy): Eukaryota > Metazoa > Chordata > Ceratodontiformes > Protopteridae > Protopterus > Protopterus annectens. The sequence goes on from NC_056729.1 coordinate 72,626,888, forward strand.
TTTTGATTTCAGTTTTATCAAAAGTAATCATGAAGCACTCGGTGCTAGACCTAAAGAAAAAGTTATTATGAAACAATATGGCAATACTAAATGTGATGGACAAAAAGGTACTGGCAAATCATTTATGCAAACTAATAGTCCATTTGTGAGAAAAGAGACCATTTTAAGACATGGACATGGACAAGATTTATATGTGCACAAATACAAGCAGAATGTACATAACAATTCTAATTCTAATACATCTATGTACCAAATGGATCAGTTTTTATCTGATGATTATGTTTTTGAACCCAATGTGCATGTTGTTACAAATGAAAGTTTTAATATGCATGATTTTAAACATAATACTATTAAGGAAATGATATATACTTTTGGTAAGAAGTTGGCTATATTTAAAAATACAAAAATGGATTTAGCATATCTCTCTAAATGCCTTGATGCCAAGATAGTTCCTAAGGGCATTAGATTTTTTAAGCTTCCCCTAGGTATTTATCATAGTAAGGAAGTAAAAAAGGAATTTAATGAATTGTTTGATAAATTTGGTTTTGCTTATATCAAAACACTTATAAAATTCAATGATGAAAAACTTAGTTACCTGACTTATGAACTTGAATGTATGAATGACACAATTATTAGACACTCCGAATTCAATAATTGGAAGGATTTATACAACAAACAGTTTAGGGACACACAAGAAAAGACTAAGGTAATTTATGAGAGAAAGAATAGGAAATTTATGAGGGATAAAGAAAGTTATGAGACGAATAGGGTATACATATGGCCTAATGAAAAGAGGAATGAAAGCAGAGAAAGAATCCATAGCATTAATGAAAGACCTAGAGGTGCTAAATGGGATGAAAGACCTAGAAGTGCTAAATGGGATGAAAATTTTCGGAGATTTTCCCGGCACCCAAACAAAGGAATTTAAACAACAGATGGAATTGACTAACAGACAATGTGATTGCAAGGAAAAATCAAGAAATATGAAAGGGACTGGTGAGCTATATATTAGTCAAGTTATTCACAGTATTAAGATCCACAGTGAAAATTTTAGTGAATTATTTGAAGTGTTTGTTCAGAAGTATAGAAACAAAAGATCCCAATCAGAAAAGAAGAAAAACGATGTGGATACACACCAGGTTATGTCCGAATACAAAGGTTTCAAGGTTTATAACTATACTGACATGTTAATTGACAATGAGTTTGTAAACTTAATGAGTAAAGGAATGAAATTCATACCAACATCAGATTTTAATTTAATAGATACAATAAAGGAAGTGAAACTGTATTGTAGAAGACTTAACCTGGCACTGCAATTTGACAATAGTATAGTGGATAATGCAAGCCACAATGTTACCCTTAAGAAACAAAGTACATATATACCCCCCAATAATCAGTCCATTCACAGTTACGAACAGGTAGTGAGTAAAGATATATTGGTTTTGTTCCATTACAAAAGAATAGAATCAAAGAAAGTATAGAGTTGGATAACCTTACTCAAAAGGAAAGAACATGTCTGAATAGCTTAATAAGGAATAAAGAACTACGTATAATGAAACCTGATAAGGGAGGCGGTATCATTGTATGCTACACTACTGATTATAATTCTAAAATACATAATTGGCTCTATGATTCAGGAAATTATGAAGTTACATCACAAAATCAAATTAATATAGGGTACAAAAGAATCGATCTTATTATTGAGGAATATATGATAGACAACAGAATTAGTGATGAAGTATATAAATTCATAAGAAATGACTATCCAGTGGTGGCTAAGATTGTAGGCATACCCAAAATTCATAAATCTATAGATAATCCCCCGTATAGACCAATAGTGTCAGGATGTAAATCTAAAACCTACAACATAGGAGTCCTGATAGACACGTGGATGAAACATATATATAAGGTAGTGCCTCATATTATGAAAGATTCATGGCAGTTTCTATATAATCTTACACCTGACAAATGGAATAGGGACTATATATTTATCACCATAGATGTGGTTGATTTATATACAAGTATACCTAAGGATGTAGGATTGGAATTTTTTACCAATAGTCTCAGGAAGTTTTCAGGCTTCACATGGGACAAGATTTGTTTACTCACTGAACTCATGTCATTAGTATTGGAACATAATTATATAACATTTCAGGGCGAATTGTTCAGACAAAATATCGGGGTGGCCATGGGTGCTTCTTGCGCCCCTATATTTGCTAATATGGTCATGTTAGAGTGGGAAACCGAATATTTGTTTAAGAGTAAATATTATGAAAAGGTTGAATATTATGCCCGATTTTTGGATGATTTATTCATATTATGGAAGGGTTCAGAGAATGAGATTCATGAGTTTGTTGAATTCCTGAACAACACTACTGAATTCCTGAAATTTACTTATAACTTCAGTAGCAAAGAGACTGCTTATTTAGACACACTTATTGGAAATACTGATGTTGGGTTTACTTCCAGAATTTTTAGAAAACCGACTTATTCCAATGATTTTGTAGCTTACAATAGTAATCACCCACCTCACATGTTTAAAAATATTATTAAAGGGCAATGTATCAGGACGGTACGTATGTCCTCAAACATGGACGTTATGAAAGAAGATATAGATTTATTATGTAATATGTTTCACAAAAGGGGATACCCGATGAAAATGATTAAGAAAATTTCACAATTTGTTATTTCAGAATGGGGTAAGAAATATAAACCGCTACTTGGTGATATTGAAGGCATCAACAATATTAGGACGAAGGAAATGACTAATAGTTTCAATAGGGTATGTGTACTTACTTACAATCCCTATGTACATTACATTAAGGAAATACTGTACAGACATTGGGATGTTATTCACTCAAATGGTTTAGATATTAAGCTGGGAAACAAACCAAAGATTGTATTTAAGACAGCACTTAACATTAAAAGACTGTTGGAACGGAAGGATAGGATAGGGTTAGTGATGGATAAATATACTTTAGGTACTACCAAGTGTGGTAGATGCCAGTGTCATTATATAAATGAAGTAAATAAAGTAATATTAGCAGATATCAACCATACAGTGATCCAATGTTTAAGAGGTAATTGCAACAGTAAAAAAGTGGTATACTTAGCCTGCTGTACAGCATGTAGGGGTTATTATATTGGAAAAACAGAGAGATGTATTAAAAAGCGAATATACGAGCACAATTACAAGATCAGTAAACATGATACCACAAATGCATTATACAGACATGTGCTTGAGAAAGGGGAAAATCACAAGTTTATTTTACTATTATTGATCAAATTAAGGCGTATGAAGGTAATTGAAGAATGAATTAGCACTCAAGGAGAGTATATGGCAAATAAAAACTGATGCAACCAGATACCCAGGTCTTAATGACCACATCAGTATCAAACCATTCCTTGTTCAATAATCAACTGTTGATATCCCCAGGGAGGTATTTTAGTAGGTTTTAGAATTTTGTTAGTAGTGTGTAGAGTAGTATTTTGTCATATTGGGTTATATTTTAAGATTCATGCATTGTGCAATGTATATGTATATCTTCTACATTTTATATCAATAATTATTTACATTTACATTTATATTTATATTTATATTTATATATATATTTATATTTATATATTTATATAGTCTATACAATTATTGGTACAAATGAATTAGAATATCAATTTTAAACAATATGTCCACATTTCCAACAGCTATATTAGTTTTATATTAGTTTTATATTAGTCTAATATTTGATTTTACAATATATACACATTAACAATTATTTTTATAATTATTTCTTGTTGATTTCAACAAAGAATTTAGTGAGAATTGATCTATTATATTGTTAGTTAGATGAAATTAGTCTGTATTCATTCAGGATTTTTACAGTTTTATATTCAATGACGTTTCTCCTTTAAGATATTTGGCGCACTTTTTGAATTGTAGCAGGGAAGAAATGTATAAAAGCTTAATCAAGTTATATGGTATTAGTTCTGAGGAAGATTGGATGTACCAGTAAGCGGCGCTTAACGGTTTATTTACCTGTGTATCGTTTTATGGATGTACTTGTTTGGCTGACTTTTGGTGATCGAAACAAAAGAAGCATTTATTGAGCTGGCTGTTTTTTGCAGTTTGGTGGAGGTCGCAGCACAGTACAGCCTTCAGTTTGCAGCATTCAGTTTGCTGTTTCCATTGTTTGGATTTGGTACTTCCTGTATCTGCACGAGCAGCGTCCTACTCAGCACTCCGTTTACCAGTTTTTATAATATACAACCTGAAACTGGTTAAAATAAGGTTTGGCAATTTCTTGCTCCCACCACCCCATCACGATGTTGGCAAAAGAAGGGGCAACTGCTGTCCCCATTGCTATACCTTGAATTTGTTTGTAATAAGACTTATTAAACAAAAAATAATGATTTTTCGAAGTAATATCCAACAAATTACAATAAAAATTAATAACATTAGTATGACAATTAGAAAAAGGATTTAAATACATTCTAACATATTCAACCCCTATTTCATGTGGGATGCATGTATATAATGATGTAACATCTAAAGTGAACATAATATATTTATTCAGATCAAATCTTACGTCTTCATTAAACAATCTAAAACTTTCCAAAAAAACTCCATGAGTCTTTTAAAAAAGATTCCATATTATGGACATAAAACTGTAAAAAAGAATCCACAAGTAGAGAAATACCTTCCATGACATAATTTGGTGCAGAAATAATAGGTCTAAAGGGGGGGGGGGTAGATAAACTCTTATGTGTCTTCGGAATGCCGAATAACACACCAATTTTAGGATTTTCTATATTGCAGAAATTATACATAACCACATTCAAGTCACTTGCCAACAAACTATCGTACAAAAAATCAGAAACTCATTTATAACATTTTAAAATGTCAGTATTGGTGACTTTTTGATATTCACTTTCATTTGCAAGCATGTTTTCTATCTTGGCTACATAGTCCATTTGGTCCATAAGGACAAGCATACCCCCTCTGTCACTTTTCATGATACTTATAGATTTATTTTCACACAATTCTTTCATTGCAATTCTAAGTTCTATACTCAAATTATCACCCATAGGGTGCTGTTTATTTGATCCTAAAATACTCCTAAATTCAGTTTCACAAGCTAATTCAAAAATTTTTAAAGTATGGTTCAACAATGGATTAAAACAAGATGGTTTGACCAACAACTGTTCAGTATTTTTAACATCTTTCAATAAATAAGACAAATTTAATTTCCTGGTAAATTGCTTAAGCTCAACAATTGCATTAGCAATATTTGTTTTCATACTAGGAACAAAATTTAACCCTAATCTCAGCAAAGTAATATGGTTAGCATTTAAATTAAAACTAGACAAATTCAAAATGTCTTTCACAGAAGCGTTATACCTCATTCGTTGTCCGCCGAGGAATCCAATGTTAACAGAACACTCTGGCCCTTCTTGCGGGTGGTTGTGGGCTTCGGTCTCAATTGCCTTTTTTCTTTTTCGAAGACTAAAAAAGATTTTGTTTTGTTCCCCCAATTCATTGTTAGAAAGAGGAACATCCGTTTCTTCATGAAAAATAACTTCATCCACAGACCCATTGACATCTTTATTAGTTTTAACCATCCTGCTACTATGTGAAGAAGACGTCGATGGTGTAATTTCATTTGTGACATCACTCACAAAGGCGGGTCTATTATATGTGTGCTGTTTAAGGTACACTGATTTTGAAGCTTGAAAATTCCTTTTATTGAACGGAATATTATTATTGCTGTTCTTATTAGGAAGGAACATGCTATATGCAATATCCTTCTCATATGCAGTTAAATCATTATCCAATTTATTGTTTTTTCTTTTTATTAATATTTTTTCATGCTGTTCTAACTCTTCAATTTAAAGAGAAGACTCAGTTCTTTCAGAAAAAAATGAACAAAATTTAAAGTAGAAGAACTCAGACCCATTA
>NC_056729.1:72633340-72659042 GCF_019279795.1 Protopterus annectens
ATAGCTCTCTGAAATAATAACTTCAGTCACAAATAAGTAAATACAGTTCAAGGAAACATTCTGTCCTGTAGTTACGATTTAATAATCACTAGTATTATTTCAACTTGAACTTCATAAGGTATTCAGGATAAGCTTGATTATCATGAAATATAACAAAAAGATCAGGCTTAACAAGCTTGTTTGCAACACTGTCATATCGTTCAAGACGTTTTGTTGAATCTTTAACAGGTGGCTCTTTGATCCCTTTTTGTCCTATGCAGAACTCCCCTGTAAGAACTCTTGCTCTGTACATCCATTTTTCTCCTGTTCCTGAATCAGGTACGGAATATGTATCAAGTGCAGAATACTCAGCAGATGTTGCAAAGTATGTTCCTTCACCCCATATTGTTGCTAAACAATAAATAAATAAATACAAGTGAAAGAGCAATTGTACCTTATCAGCTGTGGAATTATTTTGTCATGCAGTATCACCTTATTACACTTTCACATAGAAATTATTTTATATATATTATTTCATTGCATCATTTACCGCTATTTTAAAAGTAACACATCCCACTACATCTTTTGAGTAAGAGTGTAATAAGCCCATGGGAGCTGTCTTAAAGATAATATCCTACATTTTGGCATATTTGGAACTTTCTTTTTATCCTTTTATGTACTTTGTGTTTTTCACAGCACCTCTCTTCTGCTTTACTTGGGGAGAGTGTGAGGGGTGGCACATTTCTGGAATCTCTTTAGCTCCATACTTGATGGCATGTGTGCTTCTGGCTGGTAATATGATGTCATGGGACAGACTAGGTTGATACAGTCAAGCCTTCTATGATGCAGTTCACCTCCCACCTCCCTCCCCCAAATGAGTAACCACAACCTGAAAGACACAAAAACACAAGAATATGAAATAATATACTTTTCTAACTTAGCTGGAAATGCATCCAGAGAAACTGTATGGAAAAGCTGTCCAGACTCATCAAAATGGTTTGCTTTACCTGACAATGGAGCCCTCTTGCAATGAGCAGCAATTTCAAAGAATCCCAAGCAGTAAAAAATTAAACTCACAAAGGAGGTTGAAGCTAGAGGAAGGCTAAAAGCATGGGTTCAAAAGGCAAAGATATGAATCGCCTAGATAACAAAGGAAGACCAACTCCTGGAATCATGCCCACGCAATGAATGAATGGTGAAACTGTACAATGAAAACCATGAGGATGTAGCATAAATGTGAAGCAATCCCTGGTAGCAGCCGCATCCTTGTTGAGGGGCCTTTTAAAACAGAATTTCAGAGGATTGTTAGCTGTCTGATGGTAAAAGATAATTTAGTGAGTAACTCATTTAAAAAGTTTGCTTAGCTGCTGAAAACTCCCTACTTGGCGTCTAGAAGTGTTAAACAAAAGTTATGTACTCACCATAACTATGCATCTGTGTTGTCCATTTTCATTCCTCCTGAATGAATGGGTTTCAGATCAAGTTTGCTGCTACTATACTATTTTATAACTTTAATTTAAGACATTGTAAAAAAATTTGCCTAGTAATGCAGAAAAAAATGGAAATAGTAACAGAATAGGTGTTTAAACAGGAACTGTGTTTCCTAATAAAAACTATCAGGTCGCTCCCAAAGACATGAATGGGAGAAGTTATGGAAGAATGAAAATGGACAACACAGATGCATAGCTATGGTGAATACATAACTTTTATATCTGATGTCATTTTCATTTGTTCCTCAATGAATGGGATAGAGTCCCCAGTTACAGTAACCTTGGGTGGCCCTCATGCAAGGATGTTCCAGAGAACCGCAGAATCAATTGTTTCTGCAGTTGATATCCAACTTGTAATGAGCAATAAAGGTATGAGCATTAAACTAAGTGGCAGATGAACAAATATCATGAATAGAAACTCTGGCCCAAAGGCCGCTGACATAGCCATTGAACTAGTTGAATGTGTTTTTGGTTGTTTGGGCAAGGTCAAACCTCTCAAAGAATAAACCTGAGAAATACAATCTATGATCCATTTGGCTATTGTACTTTTTCAAACGGGTTTTCTAAACCTGTTCTTGGCAAATGAAGCAAACAGTTGGTCAGTTTTTCTAATTTCTTTCATCCTGTGAAGATATAAACGAAGTTGCCTATGTACATCTAAAAGGTGAAGCATGTATTCTATCAAAATTAGGAAAGAAAATTGGCAATTTGATGACTTGATTGATGTTTGTTTCTGAAGCAACTTTAGGTAAAAAGGAAGGATTAGTATGGAAGGTAACCTTATCTTTATGGAAAATTAAGTAAGGTGGTTTTAAAGTGAGCGCCCGGCATAGGGGCCGGAACCATAGGGTGAGGGGGAGGGAGCACCCCCCTCCCACTTATACAGCTATAAGACCTGTAACAACATGGAGTTTTTCTTTATGAAGGATCCAATGGAGGACTCATGCATGCACCGCACGCTAATGTAATTTAAACACAAAAGTATGCATCTGTGTGTGCGTTGTTTTTCCTATCCGCACGCAATTTTAAAACATTATGCTTGTCAGAGGAGGAGAGTTTTACTGCTGCTGCCGGTTCTTGCTTCTAAGGAGAGTCTGCCCGGTTCGATTCTTTTACTGGTGAGTTTTCTAATTGCTGCTGCCACCCTAATTGCTGGTTTGTGTTTTGTAATTGCTGCTGCTGCCTAAGTTTGCCACTTTCCTGTGGCAAGGCACCAAACGTTGCATTTAGGAAGAGCAAACAACAGCTTTTTTACATATAATTGCTTCTTGACCTATTAGCATCCACTGGCACATATAACTAGTTTTCCTGTTTAAAAAAAAAAAAAGCTCACAGCTCGTCATGTTTGATTTGACCCAGTTACCTCATACATTCATTCATTCATCATAAACACTTAATCCTGTTGAGGGGTACAAAACAGGATTCCCCCAACAATCTGTGGCTCTCTGCATTATCTCAACCTGTTTACGTTCATTGCAGCAGCAGAAAAAGATTCCATCTTGTATTTCTTATCATAAAGTATTTGCATATGATATCGATATGTATAAATAAATGACATAATTTGTGGAGTGGACACCACTTAGCTATTTAAATAAATTTTCTAATAAGTCTACTATGGTCATTTGATGTCTATCCTCAGGTAGCTGCTCCAAAGCATTCTGTATTGCAAAAATCACAGCGAATAGCAATATAGCTGACAATGAAATCTGAAAACATATGCACCCAGTATCTTCAATAGTTTCTGCTTGGGACAACACACTGATCAACCTCTCCAAACCAGAGCTGTTGCCTGCCTCTACCAGCCAAAAGTGTTCAGCAGCACCACTTTGCTTCTCTGCTATGAGGATCAAGCAGAAGTCTGCTTAGAACACTTGTTCCTGGGACCAGAGTGGAGTAGAAAATGTTGCTTTTATCTGTTAAAGATGAAGAGTACAAACCGCCTCAGTTCAATCTTGTTGGGAAGATCTCCAGATAGCTTAGGTAAGCAGAAACCTAGGAAACTGTCATCACTTTCCCAAGCGTATAGATAACTGGCCTTGTAGTGTTACTTGCACCAGATCCGAAGCTTCTTCTAGGCCAACTCCTGCTTTAATAGGCGAGGCCTCAAATGTCTGTGATGGACGTCATGATAAATGAGAAACGCAGTAGTGATTTTCCTTACTACTGATAAAGAACTGCATGTTAGAAATTATCACTATCTGTTCTACAGTTGTGGAGTAGAAGAGATTACTGCTAACAGTTCAGACTCATTTTCAGTATGGTGTGGTTTGTTGACAGTGGTGACAGCCACACTGTGCATAATTTCATCTTTACTATTCAGATTATAGCACTTTAAAATGACTGTAGTGTGTTTCTGCGTCTGATAAAATGGTAGCAGACACTGCCCATGCATAGTATGCTATCCCAGAACTCTTGTCCACCTCATAAAATTTTGTGTTTTAATTTCTGTTACACTTGTTAATGATGTGACAGAAGTTTTATTTACAGTTATAACCAGAAATCTTGATGTACTTTATTAAGTGCTTAAGAGTTTTCTAAGTATTGCTACAGCCCTAATTCCTGGTGTGTGTTTAATTGATTCTAACTGCTGCCCGAGTTGCTGGTGTATGTTTTCCAATTGCTGCTGCTGCCCGAGTTTTCTAAGTGTGTGTTTCTTGCAGGTAAAGAGAGTCTGCCTGGTTTGATTCTTTTACTGATGAGTTTTCTAATTGCTGCTGCCCAATTTTAGAGTTTTCTAATTGCTGGTGTGTGTTTTCTAATTGCTGCTGCTGCCCATGTTGTGTGTGCGTCTGTGTGTGTGTGTGTGTGTGTGTGTGAGAGAGAGAGGAGGGAGGGGAGACCCCACTCAACTGTCCAGATTTTCACAGAATGTCTGGAATGTTTGGCTCATACTTTTGGTCTGCTCCTCTTAACATTTGTGTTTTTCTGACAAATCTGAGAAGTGAATTCACTAAATTATGATAGCTATTTAAGTTTCAGTAATGGTAACACAAAACACTTTATTCTAGCAACCTTCTAAGATTATATAAGAAATGTTTAAAATGTGTCCATGGTTTTGGGCCTTTGCCCTTTTTTCAGATTTCTTGTGCTGCAAAGTTGAAAGATTTATTTGAGTGTCAAATGGGTTTTACAAAGAGCTGAGAGTTTCAGGGGAAGAGAAGTTTAGTGCTGCTTATTCCAAGTCTGTTTGCATTGTTAGTAGCACAACAGGCAGTAGACTAACTTTTCATGCAAAAGGCTGTGGGTTCTACTCCTACAGTATGCAGATGGATCACTGATACTGTACTATGTTGTAATTTAGATAGTGGATGCTACAATCCTGTGAATGTCCTCCTTTGGAGGAGTTACCCAGTAACTATGAACCTGTTATCAATTTGCCATCCATTCTCTATTGCAATATTACTAGCTTATCATTTTTTAATCTAACATAGGCAATTTATTCTTCAAGGGCAGCAGCCACTTTATTTGTAGATGAAACAATGAAATATAAAGTTGTTTCCTAGCAGCAACATTTTCATTAGTTAGAGATCCCTTAAATGTGGAATTATTTAAATGACTGACTTCTGCAGAGATTTTGCATATTTACTGATATTGGTGGATTGTAATGACAGAAGTTTGAGTGGCTTTTTATGGTTGAAATTTTCTGAAATGGGGAGTTTTGTCATTATTGGTTCATACATTTTGATTCATTGCTTACTAGAAGACTGTTCAAAACTACAAATTTAAAACACATTCTAACAAGTGGTGTTGTATTATACAAGGAATATAACTTAATACAATCAGGAAGGTGAATCAAAGAATGCACACATGTATGCATGGCCCTAAAAATGTGTTTGAAAACAACCCAGAGGGAAGAGTGAAAGGCTCAAAATCATGGCAAATTTTAAGCTTTACTCTTGTTACCAAAGCAATGGATGAAGGTAAAACAGTTCACACCACATTACCTTGACCTGGCCAAGCCTTTTGACACAATCCCCTACTCAGGTGGAGTACAAAAGATGAATAATGTAGGAGCAAACACTTGCATCATTTGCTGGATTGCCAACTTGCTCACAGGATTCAGGAGATCAAAATAGGGGAAGAGACCAGTCGCCAATAGAGTCCCCCAGTGTTCGGTGCTGAGACTTTTTCTGTTTGGCATATACATCTCAAAAGTAAATACCAAAGGGATTTGGCCAGCTAAGTTTGAGATGACTGCAAGCTAGGAGCAGTTATTGAATCCCCAAATGAATTAACTATCATGCAGGAAGGTTTGTCCCAAATAATAACTGGTGTCAAAATCATGACAATGCCCTCTGAGAATTGACCCAGTTGTTTGGCATTTGGGAACTTGTGTGTACAGTGGCCTAACTTTTGATCAACATGTGCCCAGAGTTATAAGAAAGCCTTTCGATATTGCACAGCTTATAAACAAATTGACTGTGGCTAGATTTAGAGATGTTGTTGTCACCCTTTACAAAGCTCTCATTAGGTCAGTCATTTTGTATAATGCCCACTTTGGCATGTATCTGTCCAGCCCCATGCAACAACTGGAATACCTTCAGAGATACCTTACTAAAAGGATAGAAGTCCTAAATAATAGGTCTTGCATGGACCACATCAAAGATTTATTACTATACTCAATACCCTACATAGTGCTTATAGGTGACATGTCTGGCAGACAAGGCATCCTCTGACCTAATACAGATGGACCTACTGAACATCAGCAAGTCAAATGGCATCAGAAATACTCAGTCCAGGTAACTAAACTGAATGTTGTGGGGAGACTGATATATATATCACAGAGACTACCACTGTTCCAGAACAGACTATCCATAAAAATAAAACAAAGCTCATCTGCCAATATTCAAATGCAACTTGGATCTAAGGATGGGTAATAGAAAATGTACTATAGGATTGCCCCTCATGCCACTAATGGACAGAGGCAGTTCCTAAATGCTGCATCCCTTACATGGGTCTCCTCAAATTATCTATCGTATAATCACAGTTATTCTCACTAGGGCTAATATACAATTATCAGTCACGGGATAGGTAAGAGCAATCAGAAAATGTTAATTCAAGCACCAAAAGGGAATTGGCTAAGCTTAATGTCCTCCAGGTGAACCTATGTTGTGGTAGTAAATAGTTATAAGAAACTGCCCTTTTTAGATCACTATGTTATTTCACCCCCCAGTCTTCAACAGCTTCCGGCGCCTATGGCGCCTGGAGTTCAGAGACTTGCCTCACAGAAGTTATAGTTACAAGAAAGACTGTTTTCCAAGAAAGAAATTTGAGATCTCCCTTAGTGGGGGGCTCAAAGGGTGATTGTACTAAACTTTATAATACAACAGTAAGACCCCAGGGTGGAGTAGGATCCTTTATTAGGGGTCTAAGCAAAAAGGTACCTTTAAGAAATGCTTTACATAACTTGAATGAGGCTGGGGTGGGGTGGGGGGGGGATTGGGGCAGTATCTCCGATGTGGAAGTTAGAGATAGCTGCCAGCTGAACTTTGATGGTGGAAAAACTCATACCACCTTGAAAATTAGATGCAAGAAATTCTAAAACAGAAAGGATTGCATCTGTGAAAGGATCCAGCTCTTTCTGCTGAGCCCAAAAAGCAAATCTTTTCCATTTACTTTTGTATATCTTTATAGCAGAGGGCTTCTGAGATGAAAATAAAATTTGGTGAACAGGACAGGAAAGCCTGGAATGTCTACCCATCCTTGGAATTGGAGAAACCATGCAGTCAACCTGAGGCCTACAATGTCCAGATGAGTCAGACCTGAAGGATGTGAAAAGAGGTCTGGACTAGGGTCCAGTGACCAAGGAGGACATAGTAGATGAGACCATAGGAAGGAGAACCACACTTGCTCATAGGTTCACAGATCACTACTAGGCTAACTGCCCTTTTGGGCCATTTGAAGCCTAGCCAGTTACCCCATGTGAGAATCAAACCCTGCACCTTGTGTCTTTAAGGTAAACACCTTAGCCATTATGTCATCCTCCCACCTGAGACCAAAAGAGGGCAATGAGGATTAGATTACCTTGCTCTTCAACACGAGTGCTTTGTGAAGGAATTTGGGGAGGATATGCATGAAGTAGACTGGAAGGCCTGATGTGGACTACAGCATCTCTTGTTGACTGTCCCTGACGGGGAATTAGGGCAAAGAACCTGCTGCACTTGTTGCTGATGGGAAAAGCAAATAGCTCACAGCAAGGTTGACCCCATTCACTGAAGATCATGTTTGCCACTGATTGACTGAGAGACCACTCATGGAGCATCAGGATAGTTCTGCTGAGCCTGTCTGCTAGAACGGTGCATTTCCCAGGAATTTGCATGGCTACAAGAAAGTGGTTGGAAGAGATCACCCATTTCCAAACTCTCACTGCTTCTCGGCAAAGGGGGTAAGATCTGGTTCCCCCTTGTTTGCTGATGTACCAAACTACTGACATATTGTTCATTTGGATAGCAAATGTCCCTACAGGAAGAGAGTTCTGAAAGGCCTGCAACGCTAAAAGGACTCCTCTCATCTCCAAGACATTTATATGCAATTTTTTCTCTTCTATGGACCATGTGCATTGAACAGTCCATCCCAAGGAATGTCCCTCTCACCCCAAGTGGGAGATGTCCATGGTAGACATGGTGTTTGGGGGAGGAAGGATAAAGAGATGTCCTTGACAAATCTCATCAGACTGATTCCACGACATTAGGAAGTCCTTGCAACCGCGAGATAGTTTTATAGGATGTTACAAGGGTTGATGAAGAAAAGACCACTGTACTGCTGGAGCCCACTGGAGGATTCACATATAAAGATGAGCAGTAGGAATTAAGGTAACTGCAGCAGCCATCAACCCTAGGGCTTTGAGAATCAGTTTTGCTAGGGGAGAGGGGTGAGAAAGAACCTGTCTGACATGCAATCTCAAGGCAAGAATTCTGTTTTGTGGTAATATAGCAATTGACTGTATCTATATGAGCCCCTATAACTCAAAGACTTGAACTGGTTGAAGTTGGGACTTTGAAAGATTGATGGTGATTCCTAGAGAATGGGACAAATGGTATAAGTAATCCCTGACTTTTTCTAGGAGATGCCTGGTCGATGCAGTGAGGAGCCAGTCATCTAAATATGGAAACAAATCAAAGGAACGCCACTTGGAACATAAAAGCAGCTTTATTAAGAAACCACAACTCAAAATAAGAGATGACAGTGAAAGCACAAATTGTTAACCACCAAATTCCACTGTAGAAGTCCAATAAAGGGTACAAATTAGAGGAATAAAAGTTTATTGTACAAATCCTGCCCGAACATACACAATACACTAACGCTGTGAATATCTCCAGTACGTTTTCATTCACACTTCATCAGATGTAAAAACTACATCTATCTAACTACTTTTTACATCTGATGAAGTGTGAACGAAAATGTATTGGAGATATTTACAGCGTTAGTGTATTGTGTATGCTCGGTCAGGATTTGTACAATAAACCTTTATTCCTCTAATTCGTACCCTTTATTGGACTTCTACAGCTTTATTAAGAAACCAGGAACAAAGTGCATACAACTCTGGACTAGTGCCTTGGCTAATGTCTTCAGGGTTCAAAAATTCTAAAGATGTATAAACACACTATATATAATCCACTAATTATAACATTAATTAATTAATTAAACAATTAAATTAATATTCCATATATGTATGTTTCTAGGTGGATTGTATTTATAGATATATATTTATAGTACATTTTATTTGATATTTATTTGATATTTATCTAAGACATAGTAATTTATGTGAGAGACCGTAATTGTACCTTTAAATCTTGTAAGTTTAGCATGGAATAGTAATTTGTTTAATTAACTGATTTTTATAATTAGTGGATTATATATAGTGTGGTCATACAGGTTTAGAATCTTTTGAACCCTGAAGGCATTAGATAAGGCGCTAGTTAACAGTTGTATGTACTTTGTTCCTGGTTTCTTAATAAAGCTGCTTTTATGTGCCAAGTGGTGTTCCTTTGATTTTAAGTGTGGCACAGTGTGGTTCAGAATTTATTTGGCACAAGTGACGAAAATTGTGTTGGTATAAGTCTAAATATGGAAACACCCTGAATCCATGCAATCTTAGATGGGCTGCTACCACTGCCATGCATTTGGTGAACACCCAGGGGGCTCCATGCAGTCTTAGATGTGTTGCTATCTGCCATGCATTTGGTGAATGCCCAGGGGGCAGTGGTGAGACTGAAAGGCAGGGCTTTGAAACTAATAATGTCTGGCTGCCAGGTGGAAGTGCAGGTATCTTCGGGCGAGTCTGTTCATTTTGATGTGACATTATGCATCTTGATGATCTACAGAATACATCCAGTCATCCTTTTATAACAAAGGCAGAATGGAATAAACCAAGACCATCCAGAACTTGAGTTTTTTACAAACTGGTTCAGATAACTGAGATCCAGGATAGGTCTCAGGTCCCCTGTTTTCCTTGGCACTAAAAAGAACCTTGAGTAAAATCCAGATCCTCTTTGGTCTGGTGAGACTTCTTGAATGATTCTTTTGTCTAGCAGCTTATGAATTTCCAGAGCTGCTGACTCCCACTGATTGGGTGAAACATTGGGGAGATGTTTTTCAGTGAGGGAACTTGTTTAAAGGGAATGAAATATCCTTTGGATACAATTCTTTGCAACCATTCATCTTTTGTGATGATGCCCAGGCTTTTGGGTGCAAAGGCAAGTGTCCCTGACTGTCTCCAGAGAAGAGCAGTCAGGCAACCCATCAGGCTCACTGAAACATTTCTGTCTGAGAAGGAGTCTTGAAACCCTTGATTTCTGTGGACCCCCTCAGCCACAGGGGTGGTATCTTCCATTAATATTTCCCCCTCTGTCTCTGGGAGAAAAATTCCCACCTGATTCTTGACAAGGTCTTTGACATTTCTGGAACTAGATCTTCTTACTACCACACTGATTCCTACAGAAAGGTCTCTGCGGGGTAGAAAAATGGTTTTCCATTGTAGATAAGGTCTTTCCATCTTGCTCAATGCAGGAAAGTGTCTCTTTAAAAGTGGGCTAAAACAGAGAAGATCCATCAAAGGAAGAATTGATGAGTGCTGCTTTAAACGTCTCAACAAAGTCACATAATCATATCCAGGCATTTCTCCTAATGGTTATGCCTGAAACTGCAGCCCATGAGGAATCTTCAGCTGCATGAGAGATTAGCCTCATGGATGCATTTGATATAGGTTGTAGGGTGCCAAATTGTGAGGAATAAGTTTATTCTTCCTCTGCTGACATGGACCCAGGGGTAGAGTTAGAGAGTTCCTTAATTAAGTCCTTTTGTAATCTAGTGAAGTGTGCCAGGTAGTTCAGCGACCATAAGACAAAGATTGCTGAGGCATAAACTCACTTTCCATACCTGTACAATTCTCTAGATTCTCTCTTAGGGGGATGGAAAGAGGAGCTCTGTCCAGCTAGCTCCTTTTTCATGGCTGCTGCAACTACCATGGTATCTGTGGGGATTCCCTTGGTCCAATACTGTCTGTCTTTAGGTGCTGCAGGAATCTTATCAGGACACCTGGGAATTGGATCTATGGTGTCCTGTTCCTTCCATGCCCGATGGGGAACAAGGTGTATAAGCTCATCTGATGGGGGTTAACCCAAAATGTAGAAGGGCCAAACCTGAAGGCTTCTAGGAACACTGACTCCTCCTGGGAAGGGCTTTGGGAGGACCAACCACCTTTTTGACACAGGATTTCTAAAATGCCTCGAAAGGAGATGTCTTCTGGTGGAGATCTGAGGGACCCTTCCCCTTCATCAAAATCAGTGTCTTCAGTCAAAGATTAGTGAGGAGACTCTAACTGCCTCTTCTTGCACAATCTCTTCTGAGAAACCTCTTCAGTGGGATGCTCTAGAGATGTATCAAAGAAACATGAAGTTGCTGAATAAGAATTGCCTGCAAGCTCTTATGGGCTGGCTGTCCCTGCAGGATAGGTTGATGAGGCTTAGAGCTCAAATCTGATGGAGGAACAAGGATAGGATCCAAGGAGGTGAGAATTGAAGAAGCCTTTGGATGGGAGAAAGCCCTCTCCACTGCCTCAAAAGCAGAGTGACCAGGAAAGGTAGAAGCCAACCTCACCAAAGCTGAAGCTCTCAGCTCAGCTGATTCTCTACCTCTCCCAGGTGTCCTCTCCGAGGAGGAAATTGGCCCAAGCTGTCCAGTACAGAGGCTCCAAGGGGAACTGACAGCCCTGAAATCCTCAGCGTCTACATCATCCCACCCAATCTGGTGCTGAAGCTTTGGCTCTGAGACTCTTCCTGCTCAGTGGCGATCAGTGCCAAACAGGTCAGGGAAACAGAGCCAAACAGAAAGGTGGTATCTTTGGATCCAACACTACCACTCTTGGCTCTCATGGATCCTATGGCTCCAAAACTGCAGATCAGATTGGAGAAGGTGTCACAATTGGGTGCAAAGGTGGTTGAAGGCTCACGGATCTGATGGAAGCCAAAGCCAGTAACCCCCCCCCCCCGGATCTGTGCTCTAAGGAATTTCCTCATCATCCTATCCACATCTGCCTCAGAAAGACTTTGGGAGGACCTGATTGATGGAGAGGTGGAGGGAGGATGTTACAACTTTCTAGGAGTCTCCTGTAAAAAAGAAGATCTGAGCCTAGGGGACATTAGCTCTGGAGAAAAATGGGGACTCCAGATCACAGTAGATTTAGAGCCTATGACAGTCGGATCTGAGGGCATCATACTTTTTTAACTTTAGGAGGTGTCTCTGAGTTTGCAGTGGATCTCGGAGACCACAAAAGGAGAGCACTCCTATGCTCCCTGGGCTCTGAAGATGTCTGCCATTTGGAGAGAGGGTTTGATCTCCTGACGTAGAAGCTGTGGAAGAAGAAGAAGCAGGCAAAAGGCCCTTCAGGATCAACTTATTAACTGTCTGCCACTGAAAGACCTCAAGTTAAATCCAGCACAGATTTCACAAGGCACTTCTAAATGGAAAGGGTTAAAACAATAAATGCACAACCTGTGGGCAACAGAATTAGGTATCTTATACCCACAGGAAGTGCACTTCTTTAAACCTGGTAGGCTTTTCCACCATACCAACAGTAAACAATTTCAAAAGTAAGGAACAAGACTGTAATACCTAACAGAAAAAAAATATACACATATATATATATATATATATATATATATATATATATATATATTTTTTTTTTTTTAACCATATAAAAGGAAAGTTTACCAACACTGGTAAAAAAGATTATTTTAGAAAGTAAGGTAAAGAAAGGCAAATACCAACTTTGGTTAAAAAAAAAAAAAGAAATACCCTTACAAAGGTAGAGAAAAAGGATATAAACAACAACCAAAAGGAGTAAAGAGAGGACAGGTTATCTAAAGAAATGATTTACTAAAGAGAAAAATAAACTCTATTTTTTATTCACAAAACCTATCAAATGCACCCCAGAGTTTGAGAGAACACAATCCTGACCGAATCATTAGAGGGGAAAATGAGATATGGGGTAATACAGTGGTTTGGGGCATTATGGCTAAAGGGAAGGAACTTGACAGTCAGATCTTAGAATCTAGAGAAAGGAGTCGAGTCAGATCAGAGGGTCGAATCTGAGACCCATTTGTTAAGGAACGAATGAAAATAACATCAGATCCAAGGTTTTTGCTTAAAACGTGAGATGATGCACTCGTCTAAAGTCTGAAGAATCTGCTCTGAAAAAGAAAACAGTGAATTGAATGGAGTGGTTTAAAGACAGTACTGATAACACATCTGGGAAGAAACTGGACTTAGCCCTGGATGTGATGCCCGTGCCCTGGCACAGCAATCAAGGAGCCTCAATCCTCACCACTAACACCAGTGAGGGGCGTCTCATATAGGAGGAAAGGATAACAAATACACACAGTAAAGTGCAATTTCTCTTAACAGCACACAGAGATCACAGTCAATCCGGGGCTGGTCACTCCCTTGCTCTCCAGGTCCCCAATAAGACTCCCCACTGGCACAGCTATAGGGTCCAGATCTCAGCCTAGTTGTTGTTGTGTCTTTCGGCTTTTCCCGGTTAGGGGTCACCACAGTGGAACTCCGGTCCGCTAATGATTGGCAGTAGATTTTTACGTGCCGACTTGCCGGGCCTGATGCACAACCTTCAACGAAGGGACGCCCATTCACGCATGTCGCCACAAAGAAGACGCTCTAACTAAGAATCGAATGGGACGTCTTACTGTGAGGTGACAACGCTACCGCAGCACCACCACCGCAGTCCATAGATCTCAGCCTAGTGGGCAAGCTAAAACCTCCAGCAACCTCTCTGTCCAACCAATGCTTCGTGTCCCTGCCCAAGTAGCTGACACACACACACACACACACACACACACACACACACACACACACACACACACACACACACACACACACACACACTTACTTTGAGAAGAGGTTATACAACCACACAGACACTCCTGGGGAAGACTGGCACAGATTCTCCAGCTGTGCTCCTTTTACCCACACTATATGGTAGAAATCACTGCCACCACCCAGCTAATATTTATCAGCTACTCAAAAGGCCTTAAAAGGGTGTCCAGTTATTACTGTGCAATATTATTATCCAATTGGTAGTATAACTAAACAGTCAAGGCTTATTAGAGTGACTTGGTACAGTATCACTATATACATGCAATGTACTCTTAGAGCTTAACTTATCTCTATACAAAACAGCCACAGTTGAAAGGTTTTAAAATATTTAATAATAAATAATAAAACACAAGACAATACTTCTTACTAAACAGTGCTAGTCAAGAGTTCAGAGATCACAGAGAAATACTTAAAATAATTCAGTAGTACAGTTCTGACATCACAGAAAAACACTTAGTCTAATCTTTCTAGTTTCTAGCTATTTCTAAGAGAAAATACAAGTCTAAGATAAACTTACATATACAGCAAAGGCAGTGCTGAGTTGGATGGTCAAGACAAAAATGCTTAATGCTCTCTGATTCTCTCTGTTTTTGAAATCACATTCCTGGTTCACATTACATCATTCTTCACACTTCCCTGGGGTTCCCATGCTAACAGGCTACACTCTTTAGTAAGCTCACACCAGGTCGGGAAGCAAAGCCATGAAGGACATTTATGCATGCAAATTCTGGCCATTAACTCAGGCCTTAAAACAATAGCAAGATTTCCTTCACCTAGACAGGCTGAAACCAACTTTAAAGATCAAAGACAGTCATAAAATGCTTGACTTAGCTTCCTTACAACAGAGTGCACTGTTGTTACATTTTTACAGTTCCACATGTAACACTATTTTTACCATTTAAGACAACAAGCCTTTGGTTTACAATAATATTTACAGATGACAGAATTATCTATAAAATTCTATCTGGCTAGGCTGGCAGACTTCACATTTCTCCCCACTGGAGAACTCATGCTAGTTTTTCAAGTGACCCCTGAGAAACGCTGCATGAGAGGATTAGGGAGTATACCTTACCCTGTTCCCTGTCTTGAGAGCCCATCTGTATTGGCATTGCTAATCCCACTGTGGTGCTGCACAGACATATCATATGCTTGCAACCCCAGGCTCCATCTTAGCAACTTGGCATTTTGCTGGCTGGCTCTGTTTAACCATGTTAGAGGGTTGTGATCTGTCATAACAGTAAAATTTCTTCCATACAGATAAGGCTGAAGTTTCTCCAGTGCCCACACTATGGCTAGACATTCCTTTTCTACAGCTGCATAGCATTCCTCCCTGGGTTGGAGCTTACGACCGAGATAAACCACTGGGTGCTCTTCCCCCTCTGAAGAAATCTGGCTAAGTACAGCCCCCACCCTATGGTTCGAAGTATCCGCCTGCACAACAAATTCTTTGCTGTAATCTGGACTGGCTAACACAGGGGGTCCTCCCAAAGCTTCTTTAAGCTTCTGGAATGCCTGCTCACATGCTGGGGTCCACACTACCTTATCTGACCTGTTCTTCCTTGTAAGGTCTCTGAGGAGAGCAGCTATGGTACTATAACTGGGGATGAACTTTCTGTAGTACCCTGCTGTCCCTAAAAATGCCCTCACCTGCTTTTTATTAACAGGTGCAGGCCATGCCTGAATGGTTTCCAGTTTGGCAGGTTCTGACCTTATCTTACCACTCCCCACTCTATGCCCTAGGTAGGAGACCTCTGCCATACCCACCTGACAGTTGCTCAGCTTAATGGTCAACCCTGCCCAGCATTTCCCTGACATGTTGAAGGTGCTCTGGCCAGCAATGGCTGTAGATGGCAATATCATCTAGGTAAGCAAGGACAAACCCTCCTGCTCCTGCTAGGATATAATCTACCAGCCTCTAGAAAGTTGCTGGGGCATTCTTCATCCTAAAGGGCATCTTTGTGAACTCATACAAGCCAAAAGGATTCACAAAGGCTGACTTCTCTCTCGCACTGGGAGTCAAGGACACCTGCCAGTAACCCTTGGTAAGATCAATGGTTGTAAGATACTTAGCCCAACCCAGCTGCTCTAGGGCCTCATCTGTCCTAGGCATGGGGTAAGCATCTGACTCTGTGTGACTGTTTAATTTCCTGTAGCCCACACAGAACCTGGTGCTGCCATCCTTCTTTGGCATCAGCACCACTGGGGAGGCTCAGGGACTGTTGGATTGTTGAATCACCCCTAGTTCCAAGATTTCCTATACCTCCTCCCTCAGAGTCTGTTTTACTCTCTTAGGCACTCTATAAGGGGCCTGTCTAATAGAACTTTGGGGCCCTGTATCCACCTGGTGCTGCCCCACGTGGGTGCACCCTGGTTTCCCAGTGAACATGTCCCCAATTTCCTACAACCCTGCTCAGATTTCTCAAAGCTAGTTAGGAGATAGCGGCTGGGACACTGCTACCCCTTCCACTGAGGTGTCAGCCTGAGCCTCACTGAGGAGGTCAGTCCCCAGATCTCACTCAGACTGCTCCTACAATCCACTGCAAATTCTCAGCACAAGGACCTCCCTATCACGGTAAAGTTTCATCATGTTAACATGGTACAATCTGTGCCCCTGCCTTTTGCCTAGCAGTTCTACCATGTAGTTAACATCACTTACCTTTCTTACCACCTTGTAGGGTCCCTCCCAAGCTGCTTGCAGCTTGTTGTGTCTATCAGAAATGAGAACCATTACCTGCTGCCCCACAGCATACTCTCTAGCTCAAGCATTCCTGTCATACCACACCTTTTTCTGTTGTTGGGCTTCTGCCAGGTTCTCCTGGGCCAAGCCTATGAGTTCCCTGAGCCTTGTCCTGAGGTTTAGGACATATGCCACAACAGACTACTTGTGAGACTTGCACTCCCCCCTTCCCACTCATTTTGAATTAAATCTAGAGGTCCACACACCCTATGTCCATACAGCAACTCAAAGAGTGAAAAACCTGTGGATTCCTGGGGAACGTCTCTGTAAGAAAACAATAGATGGGGCAAATATTTGTCCCACTCCCTCTTAAACTGATCTGCAAATGCCCGTAGCATGGATTTAATTGTAGAGTTTAATCTCTCAACAAGACCATTAGTCTGAGTATGGTAGGGGGTGGTATTCATGTGCTTAACCCCACAGGATTTCCACAGACAAGCCAGCAGGTCTGACATGAAATTGGCACCTCTGTCAGTCACTATTTCTTTTGGGAAATGTACCCTGCTGAAACTCTCTAACAAAGCATTTGCCACCTTCTCTGCCTCAATGGAGGACAGAAACACTGCCTCAGGGTATCGTGTAGCATAATCTACTACCACTAGGATATACTTTTCCCTGTGGAACTTGGGGTACTCAAAGGACCCACAATATCCATAGCTACCCTCTGAAACGGCTCCTCAATCACAGGCAAAGGCATCAAGGGAGCTCTCACCTTGTCTCCTGCCTTGCCTATATTTTGGCACTGCTCACAGGTCCTGCAGTACCCTTTCACATCTCTGGAAATTCCAGGCCAATAGAGGTTCTGCATAATATGCCTCTTTGTACATTTTATGCCCATATGGCCTGCAAAGGGAATATCATGGGCTATGGCTAGAAGTGCCAGATGGTAGGCTCAGGGCACTATCAACTGCTGTACTCTCTCACCTTCTTGCCCTCCTTCAGGGGTCCACTCTCTGTATAATAACCCTTTGTCCCAGTATACAGATTCCCCCTTTCCTTGAGAATCAGGTGCCTCCCTAGCTACCTGCCTCAGGCCTTGCAATGTAGTGTCTGAGAGCTGAGCCTGTCTCAACTCTCTTCTTGTAACCCTTCCCAGCTCCCCTTCCACAGGAAGTCTGTCATCCTCTGAGAGTGGTGCCTCACTGTCAGCCTGGGTACTACTACTCATCTCTACCTTTGCAGTCACTCTGTCCAAGGGACCATCAGTACCCCCAAACAGCTGTGGCTCACCTTCAGTCTCACTGCTACAGGGTAGCTCCCTCCCTGAAGTAACCATCTCATCAGTCCTGGCTGCAAGTATGCAGTCTGTCTGGGTCTCCCCCAGGCTACCAGACCCACATGCCTGTCTCCAAGCCTGACTACGTGTAACTGCATAAACACATGGCACTGCCTCATCCAAATCTTTCCCTATCAGGACATCCTCAGGATGGTAGTATGGTACCCATGTTGTCTCAAGACAACCTACTATTGGCATTTTGTCTTTCCCACTTACTGGCTCCCTCACCTTTTTTCCCCACCTTGCCCTCGTGGACACCTGTATGCCACATGGCCTCACTGATTGCATTCAAAACATTTAACCCTAGCTCCTGGGCATGTACCTGGACTAGTGGCTTCCCCTGCTACTGGCAGATTCTGTTGGGGCAGTCTGTGCTGCCCACCATGGGTTCCTTTAGACCTATGAGCAGTACTGGGGGTCCCTTTCCTGTACGGGGCAGCCCTGCTTGCCAGGTATAGGTCTCCCTTCTTCCCCATCTCATCTGATGTAGCACATTGTCTATCAGCTAACCAGATCCTCATGTACTCAGGCAAAGTGCTAAGGACTTGTTCCCTCACCAAAAGGTCTGCCAGCCATTCAAAAGTGGTGACCTGACATCCACTCACCCACCTATGGAAATAAGTGCTCTGTTCAGCAACAAATTCACACACACTTTCATCTGCCTTGTGTCTATGCTCACAAAACTTCTTCCTATACGTTTCAGGTGTTAGCTTAAACAATTCTAACAGTTACAGCTTTACTATGGAGTAATGGGGTCAGGAACTGTACCCAGATTCTTTGGTCAACACCATACTGTTTGCATACCCTCTCAAACATATGAATGAAACTATCAAAATGATCTCCCCTCTTTAAATTGCAGAAGAAATTTACTGATCCTTTGTGCTTCTGGGGTCCAGTTACTCCCTACCCCATTACCTCCATGACTCTGGCAAAGAGTCAGCATTTCCCTCTCATGCCTCCTCTGCTGCTCCTTTTCCTCAGCTTCTATCTCCAAACACCTGGCCTCCAACTCAAGTCTCTTTAGCTCCAGATGGATTTTTAAGTCCTCTGCGGAATAGTTGAGCTGTCAATTCTCCGACGGTATTATATCTCCACTGCCAGTCTGATTGTCCTCCTGGTTGCTGTTTTCTGATGCAGCTGCAACCAAGGCTGCAGTCAGGTCTGCCTTAGTCAGGTTTCCATGCACCAGTCTCCTAGCCTGGTGCATCTCCACCAGCTGGCTCATTGTCAGCTTTCCATACTCCTCTGTTGACATGCTGCCTGCTCACCCTGACTAAGCTAACAAAAGAAATAAAACAATTGTGATCTGAACTCTAGTATTCACTTTGTGGCTGATTTAGAGTACAAAACACATTCAAAGCTCACTGTACACAAGCTACAGGAATTCACTCTACCCACACCACTACAAACCAATTAGTATTTGCCACCAATTAATATGTGATGTGGATATCCCACCACTGCCAAACAATTAATATGTGATGCCCGCGCCCTGGCCCAGCAATCAAGGAGCCTCAATCCTTACCACTAACACAAGTGAGGGGCATCTCATATAGGAGGAAAGGCTAACAAATACACACAGTACAGTGCAATTTCCATTAAGAGCACACAGAGATCACAGTCAGTCCGGAGCTGGTCGCTCCCTTGCTCTCCAGGTCTCCAATAAGACTCCCCACTGGCACAGCTGTAGGGTACAGATCTCAGCCTAGTGGGCAAGCTAAAACCTCCAGCACCCTCTCTGTCCAACCAGTGCTTTGTGTTCATGCCCAAGTAGCTGACATACATACACACACACACACACACACACACACACACACACACACACACACACACACACTTTGAGAAGAGGTTATACAACCACACAGACACTCCTGGGTAAGGCTGGCACAGATTCTCCAGCTGTGCCCCTTTTACCCACACTATACGGTAAAAATCACTGCCACCACCTAGCTAATATTTATCAGCTACCCAAAGGCCCTTAAAATGGTGTCCAATTACTACAGTGCAATATTATTATCCAATTGGTAGTATAACTAAACAGCCAAGGCTTATTAGAGTGACTTGGTACAGGATCACTATATACATTCATTGTACTCTTAGAGCTTAACTTATCTCTACACAAAACAGCCACGGTTGAAAGGTTTTCAAATATTTAATAATAAATAATAAAACACAAGACAATACTTCTTACTACACAGTGCTAGTCAAGAGTTCAGAGATCACAGAGAAATACTTAAATAATTCAGTAGTACAGTTCTGACATCAAAGAAAAACACTTAGTCTAATCTTTCTAGTTTCTAGCTATTTCTAAGATAAACTTACATATAAAGCAAAGGCAGTGCTGAGTTGGATGGTCAAGACAAAAATGCTTAATGCTCTCTGATTCTCTCTGTTTTTAAAATCACATTCCTGGTTCACATTACATCATTCTTCACACTTCCCCGGGGTTCCCAGGCTAACAGGCTACATTCTTTAGTAAGCTCACAACAGGTCAGGAAGCAAAACCATAAAGGACATTAATGCATGCAAACTCTGACCTTAAAACAATAGCAAGAATTCCTTCACCTAGACAGGCTGGAGCCAACTTTAAAGATCAAGGACAGTCATAAAATGCTTGACTTAGCTTCTTTACAGCAGAGTGCACTGTTGTTACATTTTTGCAGTTCCACATGTAACATTATTTTTACCATTTAAGATAACAAGCCTGTGGTTTACAGTAATATTTACAGATGACAGAATTATCTATAAAATTCTATCTGGCTAGGCAGGCAGCCTTCACATCAGAGAACACTTGATCTTTGTGGAAGATGAATTATAATTTCCTACAGATAAGGTTATAAAACTTGGAGAACTTCCAAGCCAAAAGGATGGCCACCAAGAACAATGTCTTCTAACAGACAAATGTCAGAGTCAGCAAATCAGCCAGTTTAAAAAAAAGATGGCCAAACCTGTCATTCAACCATGTAGTTCAAGTCATGGGGATCAAACACTTTTCATCCAAAGATGGGTGAAAATGCAGAACCAGTTTAAGGAACCATATAAAAACCCACTGTAGAACCGCAGTCTTACCTTTTACCATGTCGTGATGGACATCTCAAACACCATGTAGTAAAAACACAGTAAAAACCTGAAAACAGATTTATTGCAACTTAAAAAAATTGTATGTTGTTGTATCAAAGTGCCTATTCAGATTAAAGACTCTAAAAAAAGCACCATAATTAAAAACTCACAACATAACAGACATTAATAAAGCAGTTAATGCCTTAAAGATTTCTTTTTTTGTAACAGATTTTAAAGAGGTGCTCACATTCATACCACTTACCTACAGTCCATAATAGTGTCTTTTACTTCTGTTCATAATATTCTATTTTTATTAAAAACATCCCCAACTTTAGCATTGTTTTCCCATCCTTCCTTTATTTCTATATTGTTTCCAAAACCTGAAATGTAAACGTGTACCTTGTCACTTGTTTGCATGAGGGATCGGTAAAAGGGCATAGTGAACCAGATCTTGGTTATTTCAAGTAACTGTGTGCGTTTATTGAGGAGTCTGCTTTTGTGCAAAGCAGTACATGCTTATTTGTATGGGAAGACCCAAAGCGCTCTTCTGATACAGTGGAGGCTCAAGATTCACTCTGTGGGATGAAAAAGGCTTAACTCACTTAAGCCTATAGCGCCTTTTCTGTATACTTTCAGCTAACACCCAACGCTCCTTTGGCATTCATATCTTTTTTTGAGTCTGACTTCAAGTGTCTTACCAAGTAATAATAGGTAATATTAGAAAGGGCAAGAATTTTATAACAAAATGAAGCGAAAACTGTTAATCTCGGCTGTCGTGTCATGGAAAAATTAATCATTGTTTACACCTTACTCATATTTTAATATTTATGTTCATATTTTCAAAGTTGAGAGACCTACATGCTACTGGGAGATATAGTGTAAAAGACCATGGTGGGAGACAGGAAAATTAGCTGTCAATGTCCACTTATATCACATTATACTGGAGATATTGCTAGTTGTTTGCTAGTAATTATGAAAGTAAGCAATATTGTCATATGTACTTCATACTGCAAAAACCAAGTGGCTTACTACAAACTACTGAGTGGCATCAGGTCCAAGCTTAGATGAGATAGAAGAAAGCTGTATTTGATATGTGTACTGTATGTAGCACATCTTGAGAGATATTCAGTGTTACTTATATTGCTAATTATACAATTCAAGCATATGTTTTCATATTACTGTAAATACCCACTGCACATGAAGTCAGGAATTTTTTGCTGTTATATGAAAGCGTGTGCCTGGCAAACAACAGTGTTCTAACAATATATGTACAGACTGTATGGTTTCTAAGATATAAAAATTTGTAAAAGTTTAGAAAAAAATATAGCTCTGGGTTTGTAAGAGTTATTAATACATTACAGTATTTATGGAAAAACTATACATGCACTATTATAACCGTAAAGAATATTTCTTACTGATAATATTGCTATTTGTGCAGTTTTAATATCTTTTATTGTATACAAATTATTTACAGTTGTTTATCTTATTCTTTTAAGTTGATTTTCAGAAAATGTACTAGAATGCAAAGATGTATGTAGGCTGCTAGAGTTGTGACATTTCACACCACTTGGGCTTTAATGAGTTTGTAACAAAGTCCAGTAGCCTATGGTCTGAGGTATACTGTTAGGCCTACATTTCTTGTCTACATAGGTAACATGAGTGCTTACTGCCCTGTTTGTTCACACAGCACCAAACAACCTAACTGTCTAACTCATTCATAAAGGGTTCTAGTTTTGACTCCCTTCTAGATATTTTAAGGCAAGGAGCAGTTGCCTTTAACTCCTGCTTGTTGAAGGAAAATCTCATCTCCTGGGGACTTATTTCTCCTCAATAAAGAAATGGACCAAATAAGCTTCTCAGCTTATCAATGAAGCATATTTTTCAAGGATTTGTAACTGGCTCTGCTTCAAGAAAGGAAGGTCCACCCCGAGATGGGCAGGTATCATTTACTTCTCCAGAAAGGAGTGAAAAGGGTCTGATGCTAACAGAAGGACTGTGATTTTGTGACAGTTCTGCAGCTATGACACCTCACTGTCCACTGTAACACTCTCATCTTCAGCCATGTGAATCAGACTGTTAAACAAGAAGCTACCAACAGGCCTTAGAGATGCAGGAGGATCTGAGCTTAGATACTGCATTGTGACTTTACTCAGGTTGCTAAGATTAAGACTTTCTAGGCCTTATCTGCCAGCCAGAAAGTTGGACACTGAAGAATGTCTTAACTCTGCCCAGTGAGGGCAATCATATAAAATAGGAGCAGACAGGACTTTTCCCATTTACAGAGACCTACAGGGGCTACAACTGCAACATGGCTCAAATTCTGGCTACTTTTAGGAATGACTGCAACAGCATTACCAGAAGTCAATAGTCTAGGTAAGGAAACACAAGAAGTTATTTCTGTATTACAGCTACCATTATGACTTGAGTTTAGTAACTATTTTTGGCACAATGGAGAGCCCAAACAGCCACATCTTCTGCTGAAAATTAAGTCTTTCCAGACTGAAACGATGAAACCTCCTATAAAGATCCACACACTGATATGCCAAAATGTATCTGTCATGTCCAGCTATATTATCTAGGTAACCTGCTGCTGCAGGGGCATGATTTTCCAAAAGTTGCCATTTGGAATATGACATACCAGACCTATAAATTAAAGTTACTGAGGTCCAAGATGGGTTAGAAGTCTCCAGTCTTTTTTTGGAACAAAGAGCAGTCAGGAGTAAAATCCCTTGTCTTTCTATGAAGGAGGAACAGATTCTATGGATTATCTGGGAAATAAACTCTGAGCTTGTTCTAGGAGTTCTGCAAGACAGACAACCCCCTAACTGGAAATCCTTCTGGAGCAGGGCAGTGCAGTACTGTATATAAACTTAGCACAGCAGTAGATGTTCGAATAGATCACTGTTGAAGTACACTGGGACATATCCTGCAAAGGATCAGACATCTGGCCAGTATACAAAACTTTAGGGCACCTTCCACATGCCTGTACATCACAGCAGGCCTGTATAAAAGCATTTGTACAGTCACTAAAATTCAGTTTTTTGCCTCTCAGGGAAGGGAGGCTACAGCTCTATGCACCAAGTTATCTGTTAGGAGAAAGGGGAAAAACAGGGAGGATTAGTGAAACCCTGCCCTGTTAGATGGATCAGACAGAAAAAATAACCCCTAATAAGTAGACCTATACCTGAAGGATCAGATGTGGGTAGGAGGGGAGGGTGCTAGTACTTCAACACTGAGCTATTTGAGTACCTACTGTTAATGTAAGTTTACTTATACAACAGTACTATGTTCATCATAAGATTACTGCTGCAGTAGCCTAAGCATACTGGATGATTACCAACATTTAGATAGTCAGGGTGGAGGAGGAAGAAGTCCAAGAGCTCTAGAACAGTCCTAGCAAAACATGCTCTTAATCTGGAGAATTAGTCAATTTTATAATGCTTCGTGAAAGTGTGTAGAGGTGGCCAAATTACTACCTCTAGAATACTTCGAGTCTACTCCTCACCAAAAACCTCTAGATGTAGCCATAGCTCTGGTAGACTGGGCAATGACCTTGGTTGAAAGGATCTTTCCATTATAATTGTGAGACTGCCAGCCCAGCTAGCTGGAATTCTGTGGATAATCCTATGTCATTTGTGGATATTAATATGATCCATGGGCTTGTCTTGAAAAATGTAAGTAAACTGTATGTTATGTGCTGAGCTTCAAAAATGTAACCACAGTGCATGCTACTGGAAAAGAGCAAAACTCTAAGAAAATAAGTTGAATTGTTTATGATGGTGTTTATCTCAGCTAAGAGACAGAATGTCTGCAGCTAGAAATTCTTTCTATTGTCTGGAAACAGAAATAATTACAGGTTTCAAAGGTAAAAGTGTTTTAACAGTTTTACGACTTCCAGTTCTAGGCAAAACCTCTGAGAGATAAGTATTTTTGACACAGAGGTGTTGAGTTTTGAGCTTCTGTTGGCCTGGGAACTAAAGGCAGAGGTGGAAAGAATAATGTAATCTGAGATATCCGAGCAGAAATGTTTGATAGTAATTTAAGAATTATCTCAGAGAGTGAGTCTGTGCATTTTGTATCTTGTCTTGGATCTGAACACATCCATCTTCAGCACTTCTCATCTGTATTTGCCTGTCTCTGTAAGTCATTTAGGACATAGCATCTCTCTTAGAGATAGATAGGAATATAGCAAGATTAGTGCAGATGTTTTCTTTATTTATGCGAGACTGTCCTGCAATATTGTTTTAAAACATGTCACTATATTGAGTTATTGAGTATTGTCTTGTGCTATTATTTATTATTAAATACATTCAAACCTTTTAATTGTGGCTGGTTTGTTTGGAGATATTTAAGCTCTTAGAGTACTTGCATATGGTGACACTGTATACGCCACTCCAACAGCCTTAAATCTTTGGTCACACTTACCATTTGGATAATAGTAACATTGCACAGTAGAATTGGTCACCCTTTGGGAAGGGCCTTATAGTAGCTGATAAAGAACTGGTTGGTGGCAGTGAAAACTACCTTTTAGTCTGGGCAGAAGGGGGTCATAGCTAGTAAACCGGTGCTGACCTTCCCCAGGAGTGTCTGTGTGTTTGTATATAAATCAAATCTCAAAGTGTGTGTGTGTGTGTGTGTGTGTGTGTGTGTGTGTGTGTCAGCTACTTGGATAGGGACATAAAGCACTGGTTGGACAGAGAGGGTGCTGGAGGTTTTGGCTTGACTGCTCAGCTGAGATTGTAACCCTATAGGGGGCTGGGGTCTTCGGGGATC
>NC_056729.1:72659542-72692042 GCF_019279795.1 Protopterus annectens
ATTACATTAGGGCAGCAATGGTTATGTCTTTGCTGATGATTAAACCACATTTGTATGTGTTCACAATGAAGTTAATGCATACGATAGCTTTCAACTCGCTATGTATACAGAAAATAACTTGTCTAGTTTAGATATTTTTGCTCATAATGTTACACTACATCTACTGACTCCTATCCATCAACATTTACAGCCTCTGTTACTCATTTTATATTGCAACAGTTTAGACATTTATTAAGTACCAGCAATTTCTTACATTTCTTGTTGCTTACAGTATAGGTCTCATGCCAGTTAGTAGCATTTTATAAGTTATTAAAAAGGTGGCGTATGCGTGTGTGTGTAGAGCGAGAAAGAGATGCATATAGATAGATAGGTAGTTGGATAGATGAGATACTACTGACACAACTGAACTCATCCACTTACTCTAATATGTTACTAAAATTTAAACTGGAAATAATTCAGATTTGATAAATAGGGAAAATGGATAAATAAAATACATTGGGATTGGGCATGTGAAATAAATTAAATATTTTGGATTATATAGTTGGGGAGCTAAGTTCAGAACCTGTGGTTTAAATTATATGTCCAAGTACTAACTCTCTAAACTAATAGCACAACACATTTAATATCATGTACATTTGATACCACATATTTCATATATACAATGATGGACAGAAGGAATGTTGGTATATTGTGTGTGCAAGAGACCAGATGGAAGGGGAGTAAGGCTAGGTGTATCGGAGGTGGGTTCAAATTGTTTTATCATGGTGTGGATGGGAGGAGAAATGGTGTAGGAGTTATTC
This sequence comes from Protopterus annectens, assembly GCF_019279795.1. Classification (NCBI taxonomy): domain Eukaryota; kingdom Metazoa; phylum Chordata; order Ceratodontiformes; family Protopteridae; genus Protopterus; species Protopterus annectens. Next base: position 72,660,343 of record NC_056729.1, read on the forward strand.
TGAAGGAACAGTATGCTAAGAGTGTTTTGGAGGTGAAAAGTGTGTCAGATAGGGTGATGTTTATGAAGCTGGAAATTGATGGTGTAATGATGAATGTTGTTAGCGCATATGCTCCACAAGTTGGGTGTGTAATGGATGAGAAAGAAAAATTTTGGAGTGAATTGGATGAAGTGGTGATGACTGAACCCAAGGGTGAGAGAGTGGTGATTGGAGCAGATTTCAATGGGCATGTTGGTGAACGGAACAGAGGAGATGAGGAAGTGATGGGGTAGGTATGGCGTTAAACAAAGGAATGTAGAAGGTCAGATGGTAGTGAATTTTGTGAAAAGGATGGACATGGCTGTGGTGAATACGTAATTTTTGTGGAATACTCTTTACTTTCTCCTTATTACTTCTTGTTTTGAGTTTCTTGGTATATCGTGGAGAAGTAATCCGTTGATTTTGGTTTTTTGAATACGTATTTTAACAAGAGGGAGGAGCATAGGGTAACATACAAGAGTGGAGGAAGATGCACACAGGTGGATTATATCTTGTGTAGGAGGGCCAGTTTGAAGGAGATTGGAGACTGTAAAGTGGTGACCGGAGAAAGTGTAGTTAGGCAGCATAGGATGGTGGTTTGTAGGATGACGTTGGTGATCAAGAAGAGGAGGAGGAGTGTGAGGGCAGCACCAAGGATCAAATGGTGGAAATTGAAAAAGGGTAATTGTGAGGTGGAGTTCAGGATTGAGTTAAGGCAGGCACTGGGTGGCAGTGAGGAGTTACCAAATAGCTGGGTAACTACAGCAGAGCTAGTAAGGGAGACGGCTAGAAAGGTGCTTGGTATCACATCTGGACAGAGGAAGAACGGCAAGGAGGCATGGTGGTGGAATGAGGAAGTACAGGAGAGTATACAGAGAAAGAGCTTGGCAAAGAAGAAGTGGGATTTTCAGGGAGATGAAGAAAGTAGACAGGAGTATAAGGAGATGAGGTGCATGGCAAAGAGAGAGGTGGCGAAGGCTAAGGATAAGGCATATGAAGAGTTGTATGAAAGGCTGGACACTAAGGAGGGAAAAAAGGACCTGTACCGATTTGCTAGACAGAGGGACCAAGCTAGTAAAGATGTGCAGCAGGTAAAGGTGATAAAGGATAATGAGGGAAACATACTTACAAGTGAGGAGAGTGTGTTGAGGAGATGGAAAGAGTACTTTGAGGGGTTGATGAATGAAGAGAATGAGAGGGAGAGAAGGTTAGGTGATGTAGGGATAGTGAATCATGAAGTACAATGGATTAGCAAAGAGGAAGTACAGATAGCTATGAAGAGAGTGAAGAATGGAAAGGCTGTTGGCCCAGATGACATACCTGTGGAAGCATGGAGGTGTTTAGGTGAAATGGCAGTGGAGTTTTTTAACCAGATTGTTTAATGAAATCTTGGAAAGTGAGAGGATGCCTGAGGAATAGAGAAAAAGTGTTTTGGTACCGATTTTTAAGAATAAGGGTGATATGCAGAGCTGTAGTAACTACAGAGGGATTAAACTGATCAGTCACAGCATGAAGTTATGGGAAAGAGTAGTGGAAGCAAGGTTAAGAAGGGATGTGATGATTAGTGATCAGCAATATGGTTTCATGCCAGGAAAGAGCACTACAGATGCGATCTTTGCTCTGAGAGTGTTGATGGAGAAGTACAGAGAATGCCAGAAGGAGTTGCATTGTGTTTTTGTAGACTTAGAGAAAGCATATGACAAGGTGCCTAGGGAGGAGTTGTGGTATTGTATGAGGAAGTCAGGAGTATCAGAAAAGTATGTAAGAGTGGTACAGGATATGTACGAGGGTAGTGTGACAGCGGTGAGGTCTGCGGTGGGAGTGACGGATGTGTTTAAGGTGGATGTGGGGTTACATCAAGGATCATCTGTGAGCACTTTCTTATTTGCAATGGTGATGGACAGGTTGACAGACGAGATCAGACAGGAGTCCCCGTGGACTATGATGATTGCAGAAGACATTGTGATCTGTAGTGAGAGTAGGGAACAGGTGGAGGAGACCCTGGAGAGATGGAGATATGCTCTAGAGAGAAGAGGAATGAAGGTCAGCAGGACTAAGACAGAATATATGTGTGTGAATGAGAAGGAGGATAGAGAAATGGTGAGGATGCAAGGAGTAGAGGTGGCAAAGGTGGATGAGTTTAAATACTTGGGGTCAATAGTTCAGAGTAACGGTGAGTGTGGAAGAGAGGTGAAGAAGAGACTACAGGCAGGATGGAGTGGGTGGAGAAGAGTGTCAGGAGTGATTTGTGACAGACGAGTACCTGTAAGAGTGAAAGGGAAGGTCTACAAGAGGGTAGTGAGACCAGCTATGTTATATGGGTTGGAGACAGTGGCATTGACAAAAAGGCAGGCATTTGAGCTGGATGTGGCAGAATTAAAGATGTTAAGATTTGCACTGGGTGTGACAAAGGTGGACAGGATTAGGAATAAGTATATTAGAGGGTCAGCCCAGGTTGGAAGGTTTGGAGACAAAGCCAGAGAGGCACGATTACATTGGTTTGGACATGTGCTGAGGAGGGACGCTGAGTATATTGGGAAAAAGATGCTAAGGATGAAGCTACCAGGTAACAGGAAAAGAGGAAGGCCTAAGATAAGGTTTATGGATGTGGTGAGAGAGGACATGCAGGTGGTTGGTGTGACAGAGCAAGTTGCAGAGGACAGGAAGAAATGGAAACAGGTGATCTGCTGTGGTGACCCCTAACGGGAACAGCCAAAAGAAGATGATGATGACAATGTGTATTTTGTAAACTGTTCTTATTACAAGGGTCTGATATTCTACTAAGAATTCTATGGGTATAAAACATACTGAAGAATGCCAGCTATCCAGAGCCAGTTTTGTGGCACAGAGAGATAACTCTCTAGCAATGGTGCAGCTCTGGTACCTATAGGAACTTGCAGGTGAAAATAGAAGTGAGTGGATGCTGCTGGCTCACCCATTTGATGGGGAGGGTGTTCTGGCTCACCACATGGGTAACATACTGGGAGCACTGGGTGCTGCACCAGGGTTACACGAGTGTTATGAGCATACATTCTCAGGGTGCTATAGCATGAGCCAGAGGAAGTTAGCAAGCAGAAGCACACTCCTTGGTGGCAACACATGGTGGAGCCTGGTAAGCTACTGTGGGAGGGGTGCTCCACTGAGAAGGCATAAACCACTCCAAAGACCAACAAGCTGGAATGGTTCATATCACCTCACTCAAATGACTGGAGGGATACATGATTTAATAGGGCTTCCTGGGCATATATGAAAAGGCCAGAAGCTCTCATCTAGCCCAGAAATACCCAGTTTCATCCCCATGGAATGAATGGGTCATTTGAGAGCAGGTATAGGAGCCACTAGCAATGTCCTTTGAAAACAAAATACCATCTACTCCCAATAATGTCAATGAATCTCATGATGTTAATGGCAATGCATTGCTTTTATCAGCACATGGAGTTTAAGCTTACCCTATATGAAGTAATATTGTTGCTTGTGTTTGGTGAAACATTTATGATTTCTTTCTTGAAATGAAGTGACAAATGAGTGCAGATATCTTCTCCCTAAAATGTTTCTAAAACACATATGCACGCATTGCAATCTATTACTGAGCAACCGATTACAGCCTAGTGAGTCAATATGAACTTTACATGAGTAGCTGACTACCATACAGGTAACTGACCAACACAGTAGGATGTTTGGGACCATTTCAAAGAATAATGGAATTGATAATCAGTCAATGGCAGAATGAGACCCTCCCGGTGTAACTAAAAGCCATACTGAATAAAAATTATGCAATGGCCCTAGACATGGGTCACTACTGGATCCAGTTTCATAGTAACCTCAGGCATGCAGCCACAAAAGGTCTGGAAAAATTAAAATGTATTTGTACAGATGATGCTAAAATTTAGCTACAATGAAATACAAGGAAAATTAAGTTTGCAGTAGAAAAATAGAAACTGATGCTACAGTGCTCATGATCATAGACTTTCAAGTAAAACTGAATCAAAGCAACACAAGATAGTGGTACACTCATGCACAGAGTACACAGTGGTGATTATAATGAGTTATGTACAATATCAACCATGAGCATCTGATAGTACTGAATGTCTTCCTGAACCACAAATTGACTGAGATGTTCAATCCTTTTTTAAAGTAAGAGTTCTGGGTACTTTTCCATTAAACCCCTACCACACGTTTTCGGTCCCACATAGGTGTGTCTGTTTACATATATCCAGAAGTAAGGACAAATGGAAAATAATACAAAGGCCCCAGATCAGGGACACATTTTTAACTTACACATTTAACAGAAACAGAAGTTGTGAATTAATATGTAAATATCACAGGTACAAGGTAAGTAATTTTTTTCTGAAGTAAAACAGGTGTCTCACCCTCTTCCTTTCCCCAGGGCTTCATGCGTGTGATTCCTTCTTCTCAATGTAGGTGTCAGTGTCATCCCTGACATGCCCCCTTCCGAAAACAGTGATCCCCAAGAACACTGCATGAGAAGAAGGTAGGGTCAGACTGCAAGGTCCGTGAAAACAGAAAGCCACACTCCTAAATATAGAGAAAGAAATCACCCACACATGTAGTGGGAAGGGGAGGACACTGAAAGACAGGCAAGACCGCGCCACACCAATCCCAACAACCTGTGGATAGAAGCAAGGCCAGTAGGTTGAGAAGTATGGTAGTACCTCCTACATCCTTCATGTTGATCAACCAGGTCAAGATCTACAAAGTGTGGAGTGTAGCTCGCTTACCTTGTACCTGTGATATTTACAGGTTTCCGCTTCCTGTGTAACACAATTTTACCACTAATTTCCTGAGAGCACTGCTGTGACTACCAGTTAACAACTACTACATGTATTTGTTATTGGAATGTTAAAATACACTGTTCAGTGTAGTAGACGTCTGTGGTTGTACTTTAATGATATAAATCTAATTTTTAAGAGTGATTTTGATTTCGGACACCAATACTTCATGGAGGACGTGAATGAGACCAGAGACGCACTTTACTTAAATGACTTGATATGAATCAAGTGTTGAGTAAAATGCATAAATAAACAAATAAATGAATACATGAAACAGATAAATAAATACAAATAAGATGACTAGCCAGATAGATATAGTGCATTGCAAACACCGCAGAAAACATTTCAAAGTACACTACAGACATGCCAATGTGGGACCGAAAACAAGTGTTAGGGGTTTAACAGAAATGTACCGTTCTGTATTTGTTGCTGATTATTGTGTATGCAGTGGGATGGCACAGCAGTACTGGGATGTGAAAAATAACCAGTACCATCCCCATGGTCTATAGCAATAAGTTAAAGAAACAAACTGTATGATCCATTACATTATAGCACAAGAACATGTTAAAACATTCTTCTGTGCTATATTATTGCTTGTCATCACAAGAACCAGACAACAGTGGAGCAATCTGCTCTCTGTAGGTCTGGGGTATACAACATGGCATTGCGGCTTCTGCGGGGAATCCTAAAATGTAAAGGAATAAGTATCCCTAGCCAAATTTAACTTCCAGCAGCCCCCCAAAATGACTCAGCAGTATGTATAATAAGGGTGATATAGTACAAGAAATTATGTGAGGTGGGAGGTATCCACATCATTTAAAGCCAAATAAGCAGACTCACATAATAGGAATGATGTACAAAGGCAGCAAGGACTCTGTCAAAAGGACATTGACATCATGATAAGTAATGATGAAGATGACCAGCAGAGTTCTGCACTAGCTACAACTGCTCAGTTTCTGAGCCAAGGAAGTACATTTTACCATCTTTGTCCTTCTTCCCTTCTCAAAGTCATCTTGCCTCTCCTGTGTTACTCTCAGCAGAATCTCATCCAGTCTCCTTGCTAGCACTTTTGTCATCACTTTGATGTCTGTGATTATTAAGGATATTGGCTGTAATCCCTGACTGCCATCTTGTCTCTTACCTCCTTTGGAATCACTCCCACTCTGTCTCTTTTCACTAATCCTTTTATAGTCTTCTTTCATAACTGTCCATAATGCATCTCTGCCTCACTTGTAGAACTCTATCAGGTATCTTTCTGGGCCCTACATTTCTGTCTTTCATTTCCACAATGCCACTTTAACCTCCTCCATTGTGATTTTTGCATTCATTGCCTTTCTGTGTATTCCTTCAACCTGTTACCCCTCTCATCTGTCTTTGACTTCTTTATGGACTTCCTTTTCCCAGTATATTTATTGGTAGTATTCCCTAAAGCCTTCAATATCCCAGCTCTCTTCCTTTATGATCTCTCCTGGTTTTCTCCTAATGCCTGTTATATCACCTTTTCCTTTCCTATATTCACTCACTAAATGTTTCTTCTGCTCCTTCCAAATTATCCACCAGTACTCCTTTTAGTACCATTGATTTACGACCACTGCAGTTGTTACATTTCCTTCTACTTCAGTTTTTATTAGGTTACTGTCCTTAGTACTTCTCTGTCTATACTATTTTTCCATACTTCCCTTTGTATCATGCTGAGTTTTTCTAGTTTCACTATCTCCTCATCATACCTTGTTTTCTACCCATTCTCTCCTTTTCCACAACTGATGCATTGATTCCATCCTGCCAGTATTTCCTCAATTTTCTGTTGTCTATACTCTTTTTTGCAATATCTTATGTCAAGGTATTATAACTGTTGCTTCCTTTCCTGATCTTTTCACTTTTAGCATACCTATCGCCATCCCAAACCGTCCCCTTGTTCTCTCTCTGTCCTTTTGTAACTGATACCACCACAGTGTTTGATATGTATCTCTCCTCTACTTCTATATCCTTTACCTTTATTAGAGTTTCCTGTTTCCCTAGTGTCCCATCCAATTTACTGGCTTGAATAAATCAGTTTCCTGAAAATGTGTACTCATTTTCAGTGTCTTTCCCTCTATATATCCTTTATCTCTCCTCCTTTCATAATTAATTATAAGTGTGAGGATATGAGGTATTGCCAGTTATTTCCTGGAGATGTAGGGCAGTGGCTGTGTAACATATGCCAGCACAGCTAGTTGGAGTTTTGTAAAGAATTACATGCTATTTGTATATCAAACTGATTTGTACAGGTGCTTGTGTTGAAAATGTATTTGTAAAGCTGCTTGTGTTAAAATGTACCAACAGTGGGTCCTGCTGGACAGAAAAGAAATACACATGTGTGTCAGACTGTATTGTAACTGCTGAAATTGATATATTGTAACATAGGATACTGGAAGAGAAGAGGTTAATCTCAGTCTGGCTAACTTTGAAAAATAGTCTGAAACTAAATTACCTGGTCTAGGCCATAAAGATTGTATCTTACAGTTCTGATTGCAGCCAGAGACAAAATGTCCGTGAAAACCAGGACTAGGAATCCTACTGTATTGTCCTTATGGGTGAACTAATTGCTACCCTGGAAGGGTGATAGTTTTGAAACGGTTTTATAGCTTCCAGATGCTACAACACATCTTAGCAAAGCTCTATCTATGTGTATGGTAACCTGTATGTTCTAGATTCTGGTTCAGTTTCTAGTAAAGGGGTAGCGTGTATCACTGTCTTGTGTATTAAAATAAGACAATGAGGCTTGGGTGTTCAAGTTGTTTATTACAGAAAAAAACATCAGGATGGGTGATAGGAACATAAAACCTAAACAAACTAACTGAATGACTGCTACACAAATACATGCTTTCAATTTGGCTGCTCGCTCAAAATGGCACTCTTGCTTGCACATGCTCAGTACTTACATGCACATGCCCATAGACTGGAATGGCTCTTAAAGGTACAACACACACTCTGATCTACATCCTCTCTCTTTGACTATTATGTCATGCAAATGAAAAATGACAATTAGATGATCGTGCAAATTATACAGACATAAACATGACACTTTGATGAGCATGCAAATTATACAGACATGTATAAACAATAACAATCATGTCCAGGTTGCTGTGTATATAGGACTAGGTCTTGAGATATGACCTGACCTTGTAATGTAATAATCAGAACTGGGTTTAGCAACAGGGACAGTCACTGTGGAATGTTCTGCTTCAAGGTTTTCAGGGATACTTTCAAGAACTTGAACAGACGATGAAATGTTCCCTGGAAGAGGAACATTGGACAAATCACTCTAAGAATTAGAGTCTCCATTAGAGACAAGATGCTGTAACACTGGCTCGGACACCGGTAGTAAATATTTCTGATTTTGCCTGAATTCCATTTCTTGCGACTCCATGTAAGATCTTGGTTCCTCACACAAATGTTTCACAAGTCCTATTCGGTCAAATCATTTTGCTGTCTGTGTCCTCACTATCTCTCCTTTTAATGGATTCAGAGGCTTGCTGGTTTTGTCATAGTAGGACTTTTGGGACAGATGCTTCTTTAGGAGTTGAGCTTTTACTGCTTTGTTGTTTTAGCACTCGGAATCAACAAATTCTTATTGGTTGGTAGTGTGGTTCTGGTATGACTCAAAATAAATCTCTGAGCTTATGAATCAAGTAAATTGTCATGAGGAATATTTCTGAGATTAAGCAGATTAAGAAAAACATCAGTATTGTCTTGTCTGGATTTCTCCAACAGCTGTTTTTAACTTTGAACTGCATGTTCAGCCAAGCCATTAGATTGTGGGTATTCAGGACTACTAGTATCATGAACAAAGTCGCATGTTTCGACAAATCTTTTGAACTCCTGACTTGTAAATTGTGCATCACTGTCAGAAATGACTTTGTATGGACTACAATGGACAGAAAATGTTTCAACTTCTTAATGACAGTGCTGGAAGTTAGGTTAGGAAGAAGGTCAATCTCTAACCAATTTGAATAAGATTCTACTGACACCAAGTAATGTTAAATATTCCACTTGAAAATATCTGTAGCTACTGTCAACCAAGGTAGCTCAGGAATCTGGTTTAGCTGAGGTGATTCTTTTTGTTGATGTGGTTTAGTACTATTACATATAGAACAAGCTGAGATGGAACTCTCAATATCTTTTGAATTAGAAGGCCTAAATACTAGTCCTTTCATCCTTCTTTTGGTAGAATCAGTTCCTGGGTGGCCATGATGCAATATTTTAATATACTCTTATTGTAAGGATTTTGGAATAATCACTTTTGGACCTTTCATGATGATACCATCTTCCAACAAAATCTCATCTCTGTAGGGAAAATACTGCTGCACATCTACTGGCAAACAAGATTGCTTTGACGGCCATCCTTGACTGATAAAGTGGTTGAGCTTCTGGAGAACTGGATGTGAAGCTTTATGAGTTAAGCTCATCAAGACATGGTAGAAAATGTTTTCACGTCCATGATTTCAAAATCAGGTTTCTCATTTTCATGCTGTTCAGTGGTTTGTCTGGGTGCTCCGGATAGAGTATCGGCAAGATAAAGAAGTTTGCCTTTTGTGAAAACTAAGTGAAAATTGTACTTTTGCAATTTTAACATCATGTGTTGCAGTCTCACAGGAGCTGTGTGCATTGTTTTTCTTTTCAAAATAGTGAACAAAGGTTGGTGGTCAGTTTCAATTTGAATAGGTCGACCATAAATATAATCATGGAACTCCGACCATGCAAACACAATTGCCAAAAGCTCTTTTTCTATTTCAGCATACTGCATCTCAGTTTGGATTAGAGTTCTAGATTCATAGGCTACTGGTATGCCCTCTTGAAGAATGACTGCACCAAGACCAAACTTTGAAGCATCACAAGGAAGAGTTACTGGGTTGTGAAAATCATAATATCTTAAGGTGGGTTGACTGGCAGTTTTCTGTTTCAGGACATCAAATGCTCTTTGGTGTTGTGCTGACCAGGACCAGGTTCCATCTTTGCATGTCAACTCTCTTAGCAGTGCTGAATGCTCACTTAAATTAGGAATGAACAATCAGGAATAAATAGTTGACCATGTCAAAAAAAGTAAGGCTGTCTGGAGCTGGTATCTCAAGAATTGCAGTTTGCATGGAAGGATCTGGTAATAAGCCTGAACTGATAAACAGATGACCCACATAAGTAACTTCTTGTAGCCTGAATTTACATTTCTGAGGATTCAGTTTAAGATTCACTTGATGAGCATGTTCCAAAACTTTCTTGAGGTTTCTAGCATGTTTGACTTCATCATTGCCTCCTTCAAGAATATCATCTACTATAATCACATGGATAGCCAGAAATAATTTGTTCCATTGCACACTGAAAGACTTCACTGGCAGAATTTATCCCAAATGGAATTCTCAAAAATCTGTATCTTCCAAATGGTATACAGAAAGTGGCTAGTAAGTAAGATTTTTGATCAAGCAAACTTTGCCAAAATGAACTTTTGGCATCTAAGACAGAAAAACAGTGGCATTTGGCATAAGGGCAGCAACTTCTTCCACTGTGTGCATTGGACGATGGGGTTGTTTTAGTGCTTTATTCAAATCTCTTGGATCAATATATATTCTAATATCATCTGAGCTTTTCTTATGAGCTACCACCATGGAGGATACCCATTCAGTTGGTTCTTCTACTGGACAAATTACTCCTAAATGCACCATTCTGTCTAGCTTGGCTTTGACTCTGCCTTGCAAGGCTACTGGAACTTTCCGTGCTGGTCTAATGACTGGGCTTAACTTGTGGTCTAACTTCATGGAGTACACAACTGGGAGTTTGCCTAGATCATCTTCAAAAATAACAGCATAATCAGCAAAAATAGTTTGTGCAAAACTTTTGTCGTTATACATGCTTATATGGTGGACTTCTTTATTAAATGAAACCAGTCCCATTTTCAAACTGTCCTTGAGGCTTAATAATGACTGCACATGTCTCTTGACTTTGAAAAATTGCAAGTCATAGCTGTTCACAGCAGAATAACATGAAATGACTACTGACCCTTTGGTCTAAATTTCTTCACCACCATAAGCAACAAGCTCGGCACACTTTGCCATATCAACTTTCTCACCAGCTTTTACTCTAGCAAACACATCTGCTGACGTAACATTGCACTTTGAACCAGTATTAACTTTGAGCTCTACAGGTCTCCCATTAACCAGAACAGTGCAAAACATTTCACTCTTTGCCCACAAATCTACTGCATTAATTGTTTCACCAAGCACAGACACACCATCAACATAAAAAGTAGGGTCGCAGCTTTCTAGTTGATCAACTTTCCTCTTTGAATGCTCTCTTTTAATAAAAGAATGTGCCCCTTTAGATTTACAGAGACTTTTGTAATAATTCCACTTTTTACACATGTGGCATTGCTGACGAAAAGCTAAGCACTTCTCTCGCTTGGGCTCATGGCTACCTCCACAATTACAACAGTTGACTATGAGGCTTGTCACAGGTTTTGCTGAGTCATCCCTCTGCTTTACTGAGTGTGCCCTGGATTTCACTGCAGCTGCTCTAGGTTTTGCTGAAGCGACCACACCCTTAGGCTTGTATCTTTTAACCTCATGCTGCATACTATCAATATTAGCACTGGAAGGCACTGCAATAATGCTTTTTTCATTTCTAAGCATGTCTGTTTGCTTTTCTGTAAGCTCATATAGCTGACAAATCTCTGTCGCCTTATTCAAAGTTAAATTACTGCCTCAAAGCAAAATCTTTCTCACTGCATCATCTTTAATACCACACACAATCCTGCCTTTTATCAACTCATCTCTCAGATCACCAGATCTGCACATTTTTGCCTTATTCCACAAGTTAGTTTTATATACTGCAAAGGTTTCACCAGCTTTTTGATCTCTGGGGGGGGTTGCACATTTCTCTAAATTTACATTTTATGCACTCAGGATCCTCCTGCATTTCAGCCAGTACCACAATATGATGGAGATCTTCTCCCTCCCCTGCAAATATTCACAAATGAACACGCCCTTTCAATGGCTTCTGAACCAGCTAGATTAAGCAGAAAACTGTCTTTGTACGTGTGCCTTTGTCATAAAAGGTAGGCTGTATGAAAATATCATACTCTAGCTCAAACACTGTCCAATTTTCTGCAACATTATTATCAAACACAAGCGGACCAGGTCTGCGAAATCCTTCTAACATTCCAACAAACAGTAGTATAAACTTGCCCCTTGTAATTATGTTCTAACATACACCAAGTACTTGAAAAATGGTCAGCTGCACAACAATCTCTTTGAAATAACTGTATTCTGTGAAATAACTGTACTGTAATAATGCATACACTTGCCAACACTTTGCACAATTTGGATACTTTAAATAGCTTTAGTTGATGTGAAAAAGAACTACATAGCAAAAATACAGTCATTTTCCCCTTTTTATACATTTTATGTGATTCAGAAGTTATTTTAAGCATTCCTGTAAGCAGTGCGAGTACTTTTATCAATATGTCACAGTTTTGAACATTTTGTTTAATTTATTTTGAATGCTCTGTTTTATATTCATTGCATAAAAAACAATTTAAATGAGATTTGGTACCTGGAATTTTCTTTCTGACCTGTTTGCGAGTCATTTGAGACTCGGATGATTCACTCATGTATAATCCTCCATTACTGACTGTGCACTTCATGGTTTTGACTTCAGATTCCATTCTGACACCATGTTGCTCGTCTTGTTTATTCAAATAAGATGGCGAGGTTTGGGTGTTCATTTAAGTTGGTTTTTACACACAAACACATCAGGATGGATGATTGGAACATAAAACCTAAACCAACTGACTGACTGCTACACACATACATGCTTTTACTCCAGTTGCTCACTCAAAATGTCAGTCTTGCTTGCAAATGCTTAGTACTTATATGCACGTGCCCATAGTCTGGAATGGCTCTTAAAGGTACAACACACACTCTGATCTACAGTGTGGGAACCAGAAGTCAGATGACCTGATGTATGTGATGTCATTCTGTAATCCAGCACTGAAATAATGGTTTAATACTAGATGCGACAGAAGTCTCAGGGCAGTCTGTTTTTGAAACCTAACAAAGAAGGACCACTCATCCACTTCATCTTGCCTTTTTTTAGTAAGTAACCAGGGAATAAAAATTCTTTAGATCAGTCAGGAAAGTAAGATGAATTAAGTATTAAGTATTGTTTTTCTGTATCTGTGTGAACTTTTACTCATCCACTTCATCTTGCCTTTCTTTAGTAAGTAACCAGGGAATAAAAATTCTTTATCAGTCAGGAAAGTAAGATGAATTAAGTATTAAGTATTGTTTTTCTGTATCTGTGTGAACTTTTCCATCTGTGTTATTTTTAATATTTTCTGTGACTGAAACTTTGCTGTTTATTGTAATCAGATAGTCAATATTTTCATGTTTTTTTTCTTCTTTTTCTTCTTCTTTTGGCTTTTTCCCAGTTAGGGGTCACCACAGTGGATCAAATGTCTGCTCATGATTGGCAGTGGAGTTTTACAGTGTCGAGTTGCCAGCCCAGCACCCAACCTTCCACAGAAGGCACACACATGCACACACTCACACCTAGGGCCAATTTAGAGTGTCCAATCCACCTACAGCACGTCTTTGGGATGTGGGAGGAAACTAGAGCACCCGGAAGAAACCCACACAACCATAGGGAGGACATGCAGACTCCGCACAAAAGGCACTTCAGCCGAGAATCGAACCAGAGAACCTCTTGCTGTGAGGCAGCAATGCTAACCGCTGCACCACTGTGGCTGCCCATTTTCATGTTCTTTTATTATTTGTTATTAAATATATTTAAACTTTTCATTGTGGCCGGTATTTTAAAGAATATTTTAACCTTTGAGATACTTATATTTATTTGGTAACACTGTGGCTGCTTCTGAAAGCCTTGCTGCATTGGTCAAACACTACCATTTGTATTAATATTAATTTTCCATTTGTATTAATATTAATTTTACTCAGTATAAAGTACAGTTGTGTACACCTACCATAAATGTAGATGTTCGAGTGTCTTCACTGTTGCAGTCATGACTGTAGGGTTCTCCCCTGCCGGCAGGCAGCCCTTGGTCGGCCAGAATCCCAAAGTCTGGGTCTGGCGTCGGCTGTTCAACCATGCTCCCTGACGTCAGAGCACCAGGAGTACAAAGCTGACAGCCGACGCCATCTTCTCCAGTTTTTCTTGCTCCAGATGTCAGGAGTCCCAAAATGAAAAAGGTCCCATAACCTTTGCAAATACACCTCAGAAGAATGGTGAAAAAAGGAAATACACAAAAGTAAAATAAGAGGGGACAGGAGGGAGGGAAACCCAGACTGCAACAGTGAAGACACTTGAACATCTACATTGATGGTAGGTGTACACAACTGTACTATGTTCATCGTGTTTCACTGTTGCAGTCATGACTGTAGGGTAGAATCCCAAAGCTGAAAGAAAGGGAAGTGGTCATAAAGAGGAAGGGGCGGCTAAAAGGCCCTGCAAGACTGCAGAGGCAAAGCCTGCCCTAGACTTAGAGTAGAGAGGTAGATTGTAGTGCTTAGAAAAAGTATGCACTGAACTCCAAGTTGCAGCTTCCAAAATGTCCTCGGTAGGAACTCCCCTGAGGAAGGCCGCAGAAGTGGCAGCAGCTCTGGTGGAATGAGTCCGCATACTCCCTGGGATTTGCTTTCCATGGTGAAAATAACAAAATCTGATTCCATGAGCAATCCTTTTAGAAATGGTCTGTTTTGAAATGGCTTTACCTTGGGAACTTGAAGCATAAGAAACAAACAATTGTTCTGATTTTCTGATGTCCTTGGTTCTGCTCAGGTAAAAACGTAGTTGTCTGTGTACATCCAAGGAATGTAAGATCCTTTCCCCTTTATTTTGAGGAGTGGGGAAAAAGGTTGGCAAGTGGATAGTTTGATTTAAAGCCACTTTGGAAACCACCTTAGGCATGAAGGTAGGATTAGTCCTCAAAGATACCCTGTTTTGATGAAAAATAATATAAGGTTCCACAGCCATAAGAGTTTGTAACTCTGAAACTCTCCTGGCAGAGGTTAGGGCTAACAGAATAGCTGTCTTCCAAGATAAAAACTTGATGTCAGAAGAGGCAGCAGGTTCAAAAGGAGGCAAGGTTAGTTTTTCCAAAACATAGTTGAGATCCCAAGCAGGAATGGGAGGAGATCTAAGTTCTTAGCTCCTCTGAGAAACTGTCTCATGAGCTGGTGGGAAAAGATGGGAGGGTCTGTATTATAATGAGCAGAAATAGCAGAGGCATGTATCATAATGGAAGAGAAAGAGAGACCCTTATGTAAGAGATCTGTCAAGTAAAGTAAAATTAAAGTAATGTTAGGAAGAAGAAGATCAGAATCCTGAGCCTGCATCCAGGAACAAAATCTTTTCCATTTTCCTGCATAAGATTTTCTAGTGCTAGGATGTCTGGCTTCTAAAATAGCATCCATAACCTGCTTGGGCAGTAAAGAAGAAATCAAAGGCCCTGGATTAACCAGGCTGACAGGCTGAGAGTTCTGACATGAGAGTGTGGAACCTGACCCTGATGTTGGGACAGAAGGTTCGGAGACTGAGGTAAAACCCAAGGGGGCTCCAGGCATAGGTTTTTTTAGAGTTGGATACCAAAACTGCCGAGGCCAATTTGGAGCCAGCAAGATTATCATCTTGGGCTTGTTCTGTTTTATCTTCAATAAAACCCATGGAAGAAGAGGAAGAGGCGGAAAGGCATATCCCGAGAGGTTCCTCCAACTGAATGACAGGGCGTCCACTTTCCAAGCTTCTCTGTGGAAAGTCCTGGTGCAGAAATTCTGTAGTTGATGATTGAGATGGGATGCAAATAGGTCTATGTGAGGAAATCCCCAGACTGTTGTTATCATCCTGAATATTTTGGTGTCCAGCATCCACTCGTGTGGATCCGAAAGGTTTCTGCTCAGACTGTCTGCCAGGAAGTTTTGCTTCCCTGGTAGAAACTGAGCTTGAAGATCCAGATTGCAAGCTAGAGCTGTGTTCCATAGATCCATGGCTAGTCTGCAAAGGGGGTAGGAATGAGATCCCCCTTGCTTGTTTATGTACCACATAACTGTGGTGTTGTCTGTCCGTATTAGCAGTTGTCCTGGTTGTAAAAGATTCCTAAAGGCTAATAGAGCTTTCTGAATGGCTAACATTTCCTTTAAATTGATATGCAGGTGCTTCTGATCCTTTGTCCAAAGGTCCTGCAAACAATTGCCCTGAAAATGGGCTCCCCAAGCATAATCCGAGGCGTCCGTGGTTAGAATCTGAGTAGCAGGAGGCAGACGGAAGGGTTTCCCTTTGTTTAGAGCACATGCCTTGGACCACCAAAGAAATTCCTTTTGAAGGCAAGGAAGGACAGAGATCAGTATGTCTAAACTGTGGCAATGCTGAGACCATACACTTTTTAGGTACCACTGTATTTTCCTCATGTGTATTCTTGCATATGGTACGAGAAGGATGCAGGAGGCCATGTAACCCAAAGCCTGCAGGAATTTCCTTGCAGATAGTTGAGTTAGAGTTGCCAAGGTTCTGAAAGTTGAGGCCAGCTGTAATTGTTTTTCGGATGTCACGAATGCCATCTGGGTTGTGGTGTTTAGAAGTGCACCCAGAAAAGTTATCTGTTGTGATGGTGTCAAATTTGACTTTTTTATGTTTACAGAGAATCCCAGGAACTTGAGGAGGTTCTGTACAAATTCTAGATGCTGGAGTAAGACATCCTTGCTGTATGCCTGAATTAGACAATCATCCAGATAAGGGTAAATTTGAATTCCCTTCAGTCTGCAGTAAGCTACTACTGGAGCCAGGCATTTGGTGAAGACCCTGGGCACAGTAGACAATCCAAAGGGCAGCGCAGAGAATTGAAAGTGCCTCGATCCGGCCTTGAACCTGAGATATTTTCTGTGATCCTGCCTGATGGGAATGTGTAAATATGCCTCCTTTAAATCCAAAGTTACCATCCATGCATCTTTGGACAGCATTGGAAGTAACTGCTGTAGAGTAAGCATCTTGAATTTTGGAATCTCTAGAAAGGTGTTCAAGACCGACAGATCCAGAATTGGTCTCCATGAGATTTGCTTCCTTGGGACTAGAAAGAGCCTTGAGTAAAAACCTTTTCCCATCTCTGAAAGAGGAACCAGTTCTATGGCATTCATAGCCAAAAGAGCTTCCACCTGGTTTAAGGCCTCCGTCCATTGATGTTTTGGAAGGTCTGGCCATCCGCTTGGCCTTGGCAAGGTATGAAAATGGAATTTGTAACCTCTTAAAACCACATCCAAAACCCATTTGTCTTGGGTTATTTGAGTCCAATTTTGATAAAAAAGAGAGAGTTTTCCTCCGAGAGGGGCTTCCAGGCAAGAAGTTCCTGTAGCCCAACAGGGGGAGTCATTGAGTTTGTTTCCTTTGAGATTGTGACCTGTCCTCTCCTCCCCTAGGGGTGGAAGCAGTCCACTGTCTTGGTCTATAAGCAGCTTGTGTTTGAGGCCTCCCTCTGGAGCGTCTATATCTACCCCACTGAGACCTGTCTGAAGTGGGAAAGGACCAATTTTTTGAAGGCCAATTCCTGCTAAATCTAGGTGGCTGTACTTGTAGGAAATATTTAACTGTTTGCATGGATTTCTCCTTATCCTCCATCTTTTTAATCACCTCTTCAGCTTTTGATCCAAACAAAACATTATGCTGAACAGGAGCATCCAATAATTTAGCCTTTACTTGTTCAGGTAAATTTTGTTCCTTTAGCCATGCATGCCTTCTAATGACTGTGCCAGAGGCCGCATCCCTACAAGAAGCCTCCAAGGCATCAAATCCACAGTGTAAACCATGCTTCCCAACCTGTTCAGTGGCATGCAATAAGTGATGTAATTCCTTATCATCTGCACAGGCAGAAATGGAAGTAAGCTTTTGTTTTAAGACAGGCAAGAGAAATTGCTGGCATTTAAGCATATGAAACTGACAGTTTAAAGCCCTAATGGACAAAGTAGCAGAAGTGTACACCTTTTTGCCCCATCTTTCTAAGGATCGAGAATCCTTTTCAGTAGGAATGGGATTTTTGGCAGAAGCGGCCTTAACTCCCTTAGGACCCTGAGAAATGGTTTCAGGGTCAGCAGAAGGGTTCTTGTATAAAAACTGATGGGAATCAGGAACCCTGTAATATCTATCAGGCTTAACAGGAGCAGGAGGAAAAGAGTCAGGGGTTAAGTTAGCCTCCGAAAAGGCATCATCCACAATATCCAAAACAGGAGGAATAGCCAGGGATCTATGTTGGGGAAGAAGAAGAAAATCCCTCAGTCTTTTCTTGGATTCCGAATACTCCTGTCCTTCCCAGTGGAAATGTTCCCTCATTTCATGCAAAGTTTCCCCAAAAGAGAAATCCTCAGGGGGAGAAGCTGAAGGAATGGATTCTTCAGCATCAGAATCCTCATAAGGAGGGAAAGAATATTCCTGATCAGAAGAAGAAACTGAAAAAACAGAAGCCTGATCAGAGGAATCGTAATAAACATCCTGCCTTGGCCTTTTGTCTGGAGGGGGATGTGAACCCCTAATCATAGTAAGTAAATCCTCCGCCATCTTGAGTAACTGTTTCTGTGACTTGGGAGCTGGTTCAGAAGAGGCCTGTGTTGAAGTCTTTGATTTAGAAGGAGTCTTTGCCTTTGTCTTTGGCTTTGCCTTTACTAGTAGCTGAGTAGGCCTGAAAACCCCTTCAGAAGCCAGTACCTGCGCAGCAGCTCCGGACCCATCCGAAGGAGCATTGTCCAAAGGTCCTGCAACAGAAATATTTAAAGGCCTGGTTGGCTCCTCATGAGAGTCCGTTTCGGCCATCGGTTCTGAAATGGCCGACGACAAGGGCTACAAAAGCGCCTCACTGACGACGGCTGAACCTGAAGCTGGCTCCGCTTGTACGCTATCATCAGATTTGGACCTCGGAGGCCTGTCTTTATCCTTGCGATGTTTGTGAACTCCGGTAGCCGGGACCGTATCCGACGACATTTTGTAGTTAAAGCGCCTACCGAAGTAATGAAAAGCAAAATTGTACCTTCGCTTAATTGTACGTTGATTGAATCTAGCACAAAACCAACAACTAGCTACGTCGTGGTCAGGGCCTAAGCAAGGAATACAGTAAGAATGAAAATCCTTATGAGGTATTTGCTTCCCACATGAAATACAATTATTAACTTTTTCTGGCATAGGAGTGGAGCAAGAAAAAAGTTTCCCCAACGGGGTACTTAGCTTTGAGTGGAGAAGAAAGTCTTTGGACCGAAGTATATCAGAAAAATTCGTCAGGAGTCAGCTGACCGGCACTTGCGAACTGCTATTACCGCATGGCAAGAAAGACTGGAGAAGATGGCGTCGGCTGTTAGCTTTGTACTCCTGGCACTCTGACGTCAGGGAGCATGGTTGAACAGCCGATGCCGGACCCATACTTTGGGATTCTGGCCGACCGAGGGCTGCCTGCCAGCAGGGGAGAACCCTACAGTCATGACTGAAACAGTGAAACACGATGAACATCTGGCTGACTGTTGGCAGTATTATAAGCGGATAAAGGGTAGCAGAGCGAGCAAATCTGTGCCAGCCTTTCCCAGGTGTGTGTGTGTGTGTGTGTGTGTGTGTGTGTGTGTGTGTGTGTGTGTGTGCGTGTGTGTGTGTGTGTCTGTCTGTCTGTCAGCTACTTGGATCTGGGACACAGTGCACTAGTTTCACAGAGAGGGTGATGGAGGACTTGGCTTGGAAAACTCAGCTGAGAACTCTACAGCTTTGTCAGTGGG
This sequence comes from Protopterus annectens, assembly GCF_019279795.1. NCBI lineage: Eukaryota > Metazoa > Chordata > Ceratodontiformes > Protopteridae > Protopterus > Protopterus annectens. The sequence goes on from NC_056729.1 coordinate 72,679,931, forward strand.
GAGTCTTACTGGAGGCCTGGAGAGAGGGGGGTTCTAATCCCCCAGACTGGGTGTGTTCCCTGTGTGCTTTTAAGGGAAATGGTGCTTGGTGTAGAGAGCTGCATCTGGAAATGCTGTGTGTATCTATCTTTGTTCCAACTGAACGTCCCTTACCAGTGTCCGTGGTAAAGTTTGAGACTCCTTGATCACTAGCCCAGAGCAGGGATGGCACAATAAGTCTCTCTTCATCTTTAAGCTATATTCTGTTTTGCCAAAGAGTCTGTCTTTCTTTGGATCTAGTGTGACACTGAAGTCCCCTCTGCTGATTTTCCATCCATCCCCTTTTTATTCAGTTCTATTCTTCAAAGAACCTGCTGTAAAAGTCCTTTAAATCCTTGTTTTGGTCATACAGACTCCCTGTTGTCCATCTCGTTCCATTTATTCTTCCATGCCATGTGATCCATCTCCCCTCCCCAATTTTCTTACCCTTTCAGTCTCTGCATGTAGCCCCTTCTTGCCCCACCTGCTTTATTTGTTGTTTCTCCCTTGGGTGCTGTGGTCTGATAATCATTCTTTGCACTCTAACTTTTGTTTTGATCTACTGGAAAAGTATTACATCCCCTTGCATCAAACTTATTTTGCTATGTGCTTTTACTTTCCTTTTGATCAGGTGGGAAGGCCCATTCAATGTTCTGGGTTACCACTTTCAGTCTGAGGTCATTCTCTTCTATTCTCTTTGATTTTATTCACCTCTCCACTGCTTCCTTTCCTCTCCCCAAACTGGCCTTCTGTCCTTTGGTCTTTGCCTATGCTTGGCCTCATCACCGACCATAGACTTAATTTTGTCAACTTTCAGGCTGCAATTTAAGCACCTCTGGACTTGGGTCATTCACCTTGTCCTTCTTTCCCAGTTGTCTTTTAGCCCTGTCCTTCTTGTTTCACTTACCCGTGATTGCATCATGTCTGTTGTTTGCTCCTGTTTATTTAATGCATTTCTCAGAATTACTGCTTGTTTCCCTTACAGTTTATCTTACTTTTGTGAAAGCCTTGTGTATTCCATTTTACTCTGGTATGCTGTAATACTTTTCTTTTACAGTCTTGGTCATACAAATAACTGTCTACCTACACCATGGAAAGTACAGCAACAAACACCAATAACCATAAAATTACTGTCACAGCAACAGATACTAATAACCAGAGAACTACACACACAAATTCCAATACTGCACAGCATTACAGTGACATTTACTGTCTTGTAGGGTGCATAAAGGTATGTCATCCCATCCCTTCTGTAACAAACAGGAGGAGAGCAGAAGGATATATGGATGGAAGGACACTCTGAAAAGACCGATGTTTCCACCCACTTAAAGAAAAAAACTTCATGCCTAGCAAAATAACACGCTATGAAACCAAAAAAAAAAAAAAAAATGAAACCAATGCATTTAACTGGAAGCAGGTCATTGACATATCAGAGATTTAGTCTCCTACTGCATCAGACTAATTAAAAAACAACTGTGTAAGTAAAAATTATAAAGGGAGTAGTTTTACAAGGAAAGTCCAAATGGATAGTTTTGCAAATTTTCAGTGAAGGCTTGTGGATAAAAGCTCTATTTATGTCATAACTACGGAATGTAGTTGCTTTATATAGTCATTTACTTCAGTGGGAAATATTCAGATCTGTTGTGGAAGGTTAAGATTTGAGGTGCCTGCCAAGAACCTGTGCATGTTTTTATAGAGTAGAGTTTGATTGTCTGCCTTTCTCCTCTGTTGTTCTGTACTGCTGTGAACAAGTCCCTTAAACAGATGTTTGTGGGGCAGTCCTAAAAAGATGCTTTTGAAGTAGAGGGCTGTACTCCATCAATAACATTATGCATTTTATAAATCACTTATCCCTAGTATAACCATCATTATTTTCTATAAACATTGTCAATATTGTACTCTTTAGCATTTATTGAGAATGTTGCTGCATATTAACTTTAATCAGTTAAATACATGCCTGTTCTGTGATTGAAAGTCTCTGTGAAATAGTCTGTGCTCTCTAAGGACCTCGTATTAAGTTGGCCACTGTCCCTTTTGCTTGACTTGTAGAATATACTACATATGTCAGATATTTAGTCTCAGGAAATGACAGACAACCTGTTTTACTTGCATCTCTTTGTTAATTGTTCTGGCTATAAACTGATTTAATTTCTTCTTATTTTGACTACATCATTAAACTCTAGACTTTAATACCCCTCTGTTCCTTACATTCCAGAGAAGACACCAGGATAACCTAACTCTATTCTTTATAGAAAATACTTCTCTCCTTACCTATTCTCTACCAGCTTTCAGAATCCGCCATCACTGAATCTTCTCCTGGTCTGCAACTTCTTGTTTCCTTCTTCATTGCTACTTCCCCACTACCTGACATCTATAAAATATTGTTTAACATGTATAAAATACAGATTCCTGGACTTAATTATGCTAATCTTCAGCTTATCCTCTATTCTTCACCTCCTACTGTGCCATCTTTCATCCTACCATGACTCAGTAATATCTTGCAACATCTCTCCAACTCTGCCCCAACCACCTATCTATACTTCCTCTTTACACTCTCCACACATTGCACCAAACCTCTTTAGTATTGCCCATCAACTTTATTCCAAATATAGATTAATTAACAGCACTTCAACTCAAAACAAAAGAAAATTCAGTGCAAGTATCCTCTTCAAAAGCAATAATGCATAATTCCCCAATATACTAAAATCTTCTAGGAGGAGATATACACCCTAATCCTTGCCCCACTTCTATAACCCAGCAACAGCCAATCCTGAACCCTGGTGATCTAATTTTTGCTGCAATAAATGTTAGAAGTATAAGAAATAAAACTGATGAACTACATGCCTGGATTACCCAACATAAGCCTGATGTTCTCCATGTAACGGAAACTTGGCTTAAACCCAACATAAACAACTGAAATTATACTTCCTGGCTATAATATCATCCTTAATGAATGTACAAAGAGGAATGGTGGGGGTCTTCCTTTAATATTTCCCAACACCTACCGCATTTCCCTTTACAGCAAACAAACACAAACATTTTGTTCAGCAGAGGTTCTTACTGCTTTCCTCTAAATAAAACAATTATAAACAAATATGTGTTACTGTCATTTATACCCCTTCTGGTGACAATATAACAATACTGGAAGATATCCTACTTTGAATATCCATAACATTTCCACAAGAAAAATATTACTTGGTGATGTGAATGTCAATTGGTTGGACATGAACTCTAACTCCCCTACATCTAGCATGAATATGGTTTCACACAACTAATTAACAGCCCCACACATTATAGTAAGTCATCAAATTATCTGTTAGACTGGATCCTAGTATCAGACCCTAGCAAACACTCCACCACAGGTACAACGTCAGACTCTCTCAGTGATCATCTCCCGATCTATATAACAAGACACCTCCCACATCCAGTTAAACAGCATATTTATAAAATAACGTAATCTTTCCAAGTTTAATCCAGAAATGTTCATTACTGCACTATCATCTATTAACTGAAATTTTCTAAAAATCCTCCCCTTAGATGATGTTGCAAGTGAATTCAATATTTTCTAAATATCCTAAATAGCCTTGCACCTCCGAGAAGGAAGAGACTGAAAACAAATAATGCAATTTGGTTGTCCAAAAATAGTTGAATGCTAATGCAGGATAGAGAAAAAGCATGGAAAGAATGGAAAAAATATAAAACACCTCAATATCTTGTAACTTCAGAATGCTTGAGAATTGTACTAAAAGCAAATAAAATAAGACAAAATCTTTACTATAATAACTTTCATAATAATAATAATAATAATACTAATACTAATCACAACCCTAAAAAAATTTGGACATCCATTAAAGAAATTTTACATCCAGGCCAGACATTCAGCCCAAACCCCTCTCCCGATAACTCACCACTCAAATCTGCAGTACAGTTCACCTCTTATTCTATATATAGTACAGCATCTCCAACCAAGGATTCCTCAACATCTAATCCAAACCCTGCCCAACAGCCACATATTACTACATCCACTTTCTCCCTCATACTTGTGCACACAACCTATATAAAACTAATTTTAAACAAACTTAAACCATGCTCTTCTTCAGCTGGTGACCTTCCAAGTGAGTATGTATAAAAAGCAGCCAGCAGTGTTGCCTGTCCTGTCTCAATCCTTATAAATAGGTCAATCCAGGAATCCCACATTCCCTTTCTTTGGAAAAATTCACACATTATCCCTCTGCACAGAGGAGGAATTCCAATAGACATTAATTACTTTAGACCTATAACAATCTTATCTTTCCTCACCAAAATACTTGAAAAACGTACTCAAAACAATTGCTAGACTATCTCTTGCAGGAAGAACTCCTATCCCCTACACAATGTCTTCCATCCTTCCCATTGTACTAGTACCGTCCTTCTAACCTATAAAGATAATGTCAACAAAACTAAAGATAATGACAAACTAGTCTCTTCCTTCTTTCTAGACTTGTCTAAAACCTTTAACACAATTTTTCACAACAAACTTCTACTGCAAATGTCCTCACTAGGTCTCTCTCAGCCCACCCTTATGTGGTTCAAAAGCTACCTGTCCAATAGGTATCAGTCAGTAAAATTGCACTTCCCACTCTCTCCTTACCTCCCAGTCACTACCAGTGTACCACAAGGCTCTGTCCTTGGTCCCCTCCTCTTTAACATTTTTACTAACACCTTCTATATTTCCACACAACAGCCACCCTAACACAACACGCAGATGATTCCACTCTCATTTGCACACCTCACAACATGGTACTCCTCCAAAAATTACTCAGAAAGCTTGAACAGACACAGAAATATGGCTTTGTAACTCACAACTCATGGTCAACCCAAAAAAGATCAAACTACTACTTTTTTCCCCAAATCCCTCACTCATGGAAAATAAATTGAAGTCTTCTCTCTAGATAATATAACCACTAAAGTTACTTCTCATAGCAAACTATTAGGGGGTGATAGTGGATGATAATCTTACATTCAACCTGCATATACAAAAGTGCATAAGAAAAACTCATCATTAACTTGGGATGATTTACAGAGCCAAAAACTTTCTTACCGACACAACTAAAACTACACTTGCCAGTACTTATCTACTCCCCACTCTTTTTATGACGCTCCCAACCTTACTAACCTCTAGGCTTCACAAAAATAAAAAAAAAATAAATAAATAAATACATTGAACAAGCAAGGTTGCTAAGTTTGCAGCACATACCCCTTTAAGAATCCACAAATTTATAGCACTGAAAAGCCTAAATAAGTTGAGAATGCCTCATCAACTAACATATGCACAACTTCTTACCACCTGTAAAATTATCCAGGATCCATCTGCCTTTCTGCAAAACTATGTTCCCAGTCTGTCATTGTGATCAAGTGACCAAAAATTCCTGTCTGTCTACAAACATAGCAAATCTGCTGGACATTATCTGTACTCATACAAGGTTGATAAGACCTAGAATTCCTTACCTGTATGCATCGGGTCTATACCTTCATTCCATCTTTCGAAACCACGCTGAAAGACTTCCTAGCTAATATCTGGCTCTGGTCTTATTTAAAACCAGGATAAACTATACCCCTAAATGTGAACAAATACCTTTTCATTTCTTACTCTCCCTTCTTCACTTAGTTTCTTACTATCTAATTCTCTTTTCTGATTTTCTCTAAATATAAAATAAGCCTTTTTTTCCCTCACTTCATATTGCAGTTTGTAATTGTATTAGACTAACTTAACTTTAATTTCTCTACAAACTGTCTAAAATTTTTTCTAAATATTAAATGGTTGTCATATTCCTTGTATTGATTCTTAACCAATGTTTGTATATTATGTCTAATTTGTTATAATTATTTAAACTGCAGATGTTTTATTTTTAAAGATTGCAAAGTTATTCTTCTTAAAATGTTTTGTAATAATTTGGAGCGTTTCTCCCCAGGCCTCCACCGAAAATGTGCTTCTACCCAGTCAGACTTTCTTGATAATCAAATATCAATAAATAAAAAAAAATACATAAAATTGTTAATTACTTGTTTTGTAATTGTCTTTGTTGCTGTGCATGAGTATTCCATTTTTTGTATCGTGGACACTTTGTTTTGTAACTTTTAGGTTGGCCTGAAAGTGTTCTACCCCTGTTACCAAATTTATATAATACAAATTATGTGAAGAAATGTTGTTGGCATTTGGCCTGGTCTGTTAATATGTCTATGTTAACATTTGTTTACCTGGTTAATAGCAAACATATTTTATCAGTAATTAAGGGGAACTAGGAATGTCAGTTATATTTTATGCCCATGCGGACATTTCTTTAAAGGGTTAACAGCTTGTACCGCTGTCACTTAAAACTGCACTCTGTCAAGTTAGCCTGCCACTCTATTGACCACTCCCACTGTTAACATGGCCAGGGAATGGTGCATCCTAAAATGAAATATCACCATTACATTCTTAAAAATATGCAACAAAAGTACACTATGCTTGTAATTTGTGCTTACTTCTTCCTCAACTGGTATTCACAATATAACAGCTGAAATCAGTAATTCATCACAGTTTAAGGAAAAATCTCTCAGAAATAATGTCATACATACATACATATAATATTCAGCAGCTGTCTGGTGCAATTATACCACAATATGAAGTTTCTGCAGTCTTCTATGAAAATGATGACAACTTTTCTTTTTTCAAGTGACTACCCAGTGCCCATGCAGCAAAACATGGTTATTATCCCTAATATATTCCTTAATGTGATCTAAACTCACAATTCCTCCTTTTGTGGCCTGTATACAACTCTAATGGTAGTTTATGATTAAAATGAAAGGAAAATTACTGCATAACCTTTTTTTTTTTATTATTATTATTGTCCACATACATACATGCACTGTCTCCATCAGCACCAAAAACCATGACAATGATTTCAAAGTGATCACATAACTGTCCTTTGCTTTCATACATAGGCTTTGCCCCAGTATAATTATATTTTTACATAGTAGGACACCATGCAGTTTAATAGACAGCATTTAAGAACATAACAACACAGAAGCAATAGTAGCAAGATAGGCCATCAATCACAAGGACCCTAAGATGCCTAAACATATAGAACTTTAGGGACATGGACTTAGTTCTTGTCATCCTTTAGGAGTATTTAATAGTGCTTATGTCTAAAATCAAATAGGGCCATACAAGATAGCCCTAGCATAAAGGTGTCTACTTATCCAGTCAACAAGACTGGCCATAAAGGCAGCATAGCATTTTGCTTCAGCTATATTTTTAACATATTCCACAAGCTGGAAATAAGTTGAGTTAAGAACCTATACATCTGGGTATTTGTAGAGCCACTGGTTTTGTAAAGAAACAGGAGGTCAAATAGGACTGGGTCTTTCATGGCTCAAAAAGCAAAACACGGGTCACGTTGCAGCAACCTGTAGGCTACTGAGTATAAGCAGAGCTTAACTAGTCTATTGGAATAGTAAAAGGACTTGGGGCCTTTAAGTTTTTTTTTCTTTTTTTTTTCTGAGGGGGGGTGTGTGTGAAAATAACAGTGGTCTTTCCAGTTGAGTGATATGCTCAGATTTGTACATATCAAAGAGGGCACTGTATTCAGTGACATTTGGTAAGATGACTTCTTTGCAATTCTTCATAGCCATAATATTAAGACCCTAAATATATAAAACTGTAGACTGGTACAGTTTCTTTATTTTACTTACTCTGTATCTTTATTCTTATGTTCTGCATAGAAAGTTGTTATATTTTCATACTGAAATGATATGTATCCAGTTATATCTGTCACAGTATGTGCAAGCTTTGCAACAGTGTTTCTAAATGCTCCATGAATAGTTCAAGTTGTCAAATTAAACAAACTGCACACAGTGTTGCAAAGCTGTGCAACTACTGCAAGGTGACACTAGCTACATTGGAAGATTTTTTTATAACTGACTACCTGAAAACTGTAAGCATTTTCCATTTTTCCATATATATTAGGCCTACAATGCATTCTGAGTTTATCAGACTCTTATTTAAAAGGTGTGTGTGAAGAACTGCTGCTCCTGCTTGGCACTTTGAAATATGTTTCCTCCAATGCAGTAAACAAAATTGGTGTGATTTATTAATGTATTTGCTGCATTCCTAAAAGAAATGGGGTTGGGACCCTGTGAACCTGAGCTGTGCCCACTTGCCCCTACTTAATAAATACTAACTGTAATGTTGCAATAGTTTTTAATAGATGTAAACAGTGTTAATTTTAATTTCATCATTGTTCTGAAGAAGGGGAAATTTCAGAGTTAGAGGGCATATGCCTATATACATATATATATATATATATATATATATATATATATATATATATATATATATATATATATATATATATATATAATATATATAAATAAAATAAATATAAAATATATATATATATATATATATATATATATATACACACACACACACACATATATATATATATATATATACAAGCACACACACATATATATTTTTGCATATAATTTATAGCTATCAGCATTCTGTCTTCAAAATGTGGAGCACTACCTCTAATAAAGTAGAAAAAAATGGGTAAAATGTGAAACACCAAGTTATGGTTAGCTGACAGTATGGTTAAAACTGTTATTTCATATTTATAAAACATTCTGTAAGTTCATAGGTTCATAGATATATATAATGTTAACAACCTAGCTGTGCAATCCAATCCAGTCGTGCCCCTTTGTATCACAAGCATTTATTAAGAGAGGGTGTGTTAAATAGGAAGTTTCTAGAGGCTATCCGGGGAGGGGTATGTTAGTTTGGGCACTACTGTCTGTTTTATCTAGACATGGGGGTCAGACCTGGAGTAAATTTATGATTTCCCAACCACTGGCCAAGGTTACACTTAAATAGGATTAGGGATGGACTGCTTCACATGGATGGGGACCTTGTTCCAGAGCATGGGAATCCTCTAAGACCCATAGGTTCATAGGTGTTTACTAGGCTAACGTAAGCCCAGCCATGCATCCCCAATCTTGGACAAATTCTGGCAACCTTGGTAAACATAAGTAGGGGCTTGGGAGATAAAACATTTACAAACAGAAGGCTGAGAGATAAACCATTTACAGGCTGCATGTGTCCATTAGAGACATAAGTGCCAAACCAGGGATGAATTTCTTGTTCCCCATTCACTTGTCCAAGTTACACTTGAACTGGGTTAAGGAGGAACTTTGCTTCACATGGATGGGGAGCCTGTTCTAGAGACAGGGTAGTCTCTGGGTATATACTTGTCTCTCCAGCAGGTCCTATTTAAATCCCAGTCAAGGTTCAAGTCTTTAGAATGAGCAATTCTGGTACTGTTTGTTATGCAGATATGCAGGAGGTCCATCAGAGTGGGGTCTGACAATGCCTTGTGTGCCAGGCACAGATCTCCCGTCAAAAGCCTATAGGAGACAGAATACAGGGATAGTGCCTGGAGGTGGTCTGCACAGGAAGTGTTACTTACTTACTCCCTGTATTCTTTTAGTGAGGAACCCCTGTGGATGTTCCTGTCTTCTTCATGGTCAGACTAGAAAGAGAAAAAAGCATGTTGTATCCTGTGTCTGTCTTTTTTTTCTCCCCCTCAATATCTAGGGTAGTCTATTTTTATATTTTTATTATTTTTTTATCTTTTTTTTTAAATTATCAAGAGAATAAATTTTTTTTTTTTTAAGTATTTTTCCTACTGTACTGTTAATGTGGAGCTTTTCTCCCCGGGCCTCCGCTGAAAATGGACATGTATCCAGTCGGACCATCCCGGTCAACAAATGTAAAATAAATAAAAATAAATAAATAAATAAAATAAATTGTTGGATATATCTGGTTAGGTACCTACCAAAGTGGACACTGTGCTCAGTGATAGGTCTGATGAATGCTGAATATAGTGGAACAATGATTTTCTTGGACCTAGATACCGTACCTTTGTTTATGTTTATAAGTTGTGCACCATAGAATGATTTTCTCACTACTGTAGACACATGATGGTCAAAGGCTAAATTACTGTGTGTGTCCCTAAGTCCCTGATGACTGGGTCATCTCTTAGGAGTGTGTTATCAATATGATAGTTTCCAGGGGATAATGACCTCCTGAAGGATTCTATTATGCATTTCTTGGCATTTAGTTTTAGTTCATGGCTCTGACACCAGTTGTTTCTCTGTCAACCCTTCCTGGAGAGAGTTTGTGTCAGTGTGGGATTTAATGACATATCTGTCTCGCCAATTTGTCTTATTTATGTAACAAGCAAAATGTAAATGCTTGGATCTAGTGGTTCTGATGCTCTTTATTTTGCAGATGTGCAAAAGTTCCATCAGAGCTAAATTCAAGGATGCCCTGTATTCCAGGCATAGATCGCCTCTCAGTAACCTTTAGGAGGCTGAGTATAGTGATATGGCTTTAAGGTGATCCATATAGGGAAATGTGTTTATATCCTGGATTCTCCTAATAAGGAACTTTTGTGGGCTATCCAAATGTTGCATATGTCTGGTCAGATATATGCTGAAGAGTTCCTTATACTCGATGATGGGTGTGATAAGGGCCAAATAAAGTGGCGCATTGACTTATTTGGACATGGATGCCCTGCCCTTACTTATACATTGGGCAACAGAGAATGGTTTTCTTACTACCTTGGCCACATGTTGATCAAAGGCCAGATTACTGTTTACATATTTTCCCAGATCCTGGACTACGTGGTCAACACTTAGGGTTATCTTATTGACAAAGTAATTAGCCTAGGTAGCAGTTTTCCCAAAAGGCACTATAATGCATTTCTTGGCTTTGAGTTTAGTCCATGAGTTTGACATCAGTCATTTGACTGTGTTAGACCCTTTTGTAATATGTTTGTGTCATGGGTGGAATTTATGACAGCTCCCAATTTGGAGTCATCTATAAACTTGGTCAGTCAAAGGCCCTTACCATTAGCCTGTACCTGTGAGAAGTAAATCCCAAATAGGAACAGTCCCAGCATGGAGCCCTCGGATACTCTACTGGTGACTGGTCTCTTACTGGAGGTAGTATCAACAATCCTGACTTACTGGGTGCTGTCTGTGAGCCAGTTGGCAATCCAGTGAATTATACAGGGGTTTATATCCAATTTGGTGAGTTTGTCAACTATACTTGAGTGGAATACTGTATCAAACACCTAAGTAAGCCAGGTCCAAGTAGGCAGTATACACCATTTATCCCTCATCCATTGCCTTGGTGACCTTCCCAAAGAAGTCCACCAGGTGTAGTAGGCATGAGCTTCCCTTGACAAAGCCAAACTGGCTTGTGTCCAGTGTCTAAAGGTTGCCTATGTATTTGTTGATCATCTCCATGATAATTCATTCCATGGCTTTGTACATTAGACTAGTCAGACTAACAGATCTGTAGTTTCCAGGGTCTGTTAACTCAGGGTTTGGAGGAACACTGAATTTTAACAAACTAATGCTTAATAGGATATTGTTTGCTTTGGAATAGTTCCTAACTGTTACAGCATTTGTTGGGGTTATCAAGTTGATTTTACTTAGAAGGAGACAGTTTTGTGATCCAACCTCACCAGTGAGGACATGACACTGTGGGGTAGGGGGTGCAATGCTCTCCCCTACTGGTGAGGACCAGGTCAAGTATGTTTGAACCTCTGGTGGGTGTGCACACTATCTGGTCATGAGTATTTGCATTAATAAAGTCTAGGCATCTTTGTGCCTGTGAGTATGATGCAGTGTATGTTTCCCAGTTTATAAAGGGGTAATTAAAGTGTCCCATAAATAAGGTATTTGGTTTAATGGTGAGTGTCTCCAGCAGGTCTAGGTATGAAGTATGGGATTCTATAGACATAGGGGGTGACTTATAGTTTGCTTGGGTATGATATGGGATTCTGTATATGGTGATTTGCATGTGGTCACCAGATCAAGGGATCTAAACTTAGTCAGTGACTTAAACAAAGCATGCTGGAGAGACATATATGTGTCACAGAGTTTGCCCCTTCTTTGGAACAGGCTTCCTATTCACATAAAGCAGAGCCCTTCTGTTGCCTTCTTCAAATACAAACTGGATCAATGGATGGAGAATCACAAATTCCCATCTGGGGTAGTGCCT